>NW_013953628.1:0-6418 GCF_001266775.1 Austrofundulus limnaeus
GCAGCACAAACGTAGCACAATTGATTGGCACCAGTTTTGTTTGATTTGGGTAATGTGGGGGTGCTGGTGGACCTATGACCTCTAGAAACTTTTATTAATATCTTAAAAACCATAATGGCACAAATGAAACTTTTTGCTGCACAAACGTTTGACCCCAGTTTTGTTAGATTTGAACAAGGTGAGGGGTCCACAGCCTCTCATACACCTGAGTGAAGCCCTCCTGCAGTGAAGCCAGCAGGGGGCGTGTCGGCCTGTCAGTGTGTGACACAAACAGCTGTCATTCCTCTGATGGAGACAAAACACTGAAACATCTCAGGTACGTCTGAAGTGATATAAAATAACTGTGTCCAACAAAAAAGTTTGAGATTTATTAGATATATGAACTTCATTGGATTATTGTTTCTCAAACTTTATTTTAGACTTTAATCACATTTAAGTCCTGCAGGAGGAGCCCTCATTCCATCTACCCGTGTGAACAGTAATGTGTTTTTGCTGAGGTTTTTTTTTTTTTTTTTTTACTTTTTTCTGCAAAATACAAAAATCGATGAACTGTCTGGTTCTTTTTACTCATGATATGTTCACAAACTTTCTTCTAAACAGCTCTGAGGCAATAAAAATATTCCTCTGTATGCATTGCACTTGTTAATATTGAGTAAAACATTTTTTGTATTTATTTTATAATTTAGAGAAAACAGAGTTCAGCTTGAAACTCATGTGTGAACACTATCTAAACCCAAGTACATATTCATGTTATTGTTAATTTCTGAAAAAGTATCGATTTATTGACCCTTTCTTTTACTAAAACAAGTTTTACAGACTCAATAATTAAACAGAACAGCTGTCTTTTGTGGCCAATTATTAAAAAAGTGAAGAAGGACTAAATGCCAAAGAGTAGGCTACAAGTTTAGCAGAGCTCAGTCTGCAAAAGTTTCAGCCCAGACCAAACAAACCGTGGCGTTTATATCCTCTGAGCTCATGGTCCACTCAGATTCAGACATACTAATGGCATTACTCTACAAGTCTGCCCAGTTACCCAGAACAGAATTAATCATAAAAGTTCTTCTGAGCCATAAGTCATAAACTGTAGGAGTCACAATTTTTTGCTAACAGTCATATTGTGATATAATGATCATGATTTAGGCTATAATACTTTTTTTATTTACAGCCAGGTATCCGATGATTTGCAGAAATGCTTCTTTACTTCTGTAGTTTTGCACACTTGGACCCTGCAAGCCCCTCATTTGAAGTCATAACTTTAACTTTTTGATGCTAACCTACGACCCCTGATAAAAAAAATTTCACTGGTTCGGAGATTAACAAAAATATCTTTTCACATAAACTTAGTGTTTTGCTTCTTGGTCTTTGTTGTGTTTAAATCCTAATGAAGAGTCAACACTTGATTTTAAAGCTCTCCATGCCTCCTGTTAACAAGGAGTTCCTCAAAGACAGGGGCGCTAGCAGCGGGGGGCAGGGGGGCCATGGCCACCCTAGTGGCCCCCCAAGTTTTATCCTCTTGAGTACCCAGGTTTTTCCTTTTTCAATTCCCCTTCCTATTTAGGAATATAACTTGATTAGTATAAAAACAAACACTGATTTTTTTAACAATTGAGAGTTAAAAACATTTATTTATATTTTATTTCAAAAAATTTAAATTAAAATGTAGCACCTCTGAATAACGACAATCAGACCAGTCTAAAACCATTGTACGTAGCGCAGCGCTGTGTCTTCTGAATAAATGAAAATGATTTAACACAGCTGTTTATACTTTTAGCAGCTCTTTTTATTCCACAGCTGACCTGCTAAAAATGACAGATTTTCTTTTCTGGATCTCTGACAGATGGACTTCAATCTCTGAACGCGTAAAGTTTTTATTTTTTCAGTTTTCGCTGTCATTTTTCATGAATGGACACTTCCTGATATCTGAGGCAGGAAACACAGCCTTATATGGTGTTTTTGGGGTGGTAATTATGCTAATCTCCTCTCACGTGCACGAGCAGCTGGATAGAACAGGTGAATTTACGCAGCTCATTTAAGCACTTTTCCTGAAGATAGAAGAGTTTGTTGAATCTGACGTGACATGTTCGTAAGAACCCTTTGTACGAACAAAAGTAAGAGAAATTTAGGAGAAGAATACGAACATGTTCTTGCATGAGGCCCATTGTTCTCACATAAAGATGGAAGTAATCAGGAGGTTAAATTCATAGATATATTTTAATCAAATATTAATTAAATCATTTTAATATATTAAAAATAAAATGAGGCAGTACAGTGGTACAGTTGGTAGAGCAACATGTTGCCTCTAAGGAAGAAGGTTCTAGATCAACTTCCTGTTCTCCAGGTTCTCCAGTTTTCTCTCACAGACCAAAATCACATTTATTATATGACATAAAAAGAAAATATCTTAATAATTTGTGATAAAACTACAGTAGATGTAGTTTGTAATTGTGCTTGTTTTAGTCTTTATTTCCAGTTTTGGGGTTTTATAATCACAGTTTTTCTTCACAAAGTAAACATCAACAAGCAAATAAAACTTTTAACATACATAGAAGAGGTGATGGCTTTAAATTTTAAAAAGCTTGTTCCTTGTAAATGTCTTTAAAATATGTATTTTGACATTTTTAAATAAAAAGACAATCATTTTTGAAGGGAACTGTCCCCATCAAATTTAAATTTAATTAATTTAAACCCCACATTTACCATAAAACATTAGTTCATCCAGTGTTTCTCTTGTTAACAAATAAATTTATTTCATTTTACCTGTAGAAAACTCACATTAAGTGTTTTCTTATGTAGGTAAAAATCTGTTTAACAACCTGTTAAAATACACCAGAATGCAGGAAATGACATTTACTTCTTTAAAATTTTCTGGGGGAGGACCCCCAGACCCCCCACCAGAGGGTCCCCCCAACATTACAAATACTTACTCTGGTTTTTTGTCTCTGAATGTTATAAAATCAGTGATATTATCTGTGAAATTACAAATTCAACATCTGTTGGCACATCCGTGGCTTGTGTAGGGGTGTTGGGTATATTCTAAAATGGATAATTTGTGAATTATTTAAATGAGTAAATTATCTGACCTCGAGGCACCACGTTCTTAATTTGATCAAAAATTAACCCAGGAAAGAGACAAAAACCTGTAACTTTATTGTAATCAGTCTCACAATAAATGTACCCAAAATGGTTTGATGAGTCCTTGTCCTTATCAGAACCAATAATACTTTATCAAGACACAAAAGCGACATTAGCTTATGTTGCACGTTCTCCACGGGCCATTTATTTACAGATTAAATGTATTTACAACTATGGTGAGGAATGAGTGATGACATGTTGAACCAGGTAAAACTGACAGAGTTTGCAATCACAAGTGAATAGAAAAACGAACAGACAAATAAACAAACAAAACAAATAAACATAAAGTAACCACTGAGAAGTGAGTTTTGCTTTTAGCTGAGGATTTAACTAAGGGGGTCTTCCAGTTAAATTAGGGAGAAAAATCATTTAGTTTATCAAATCTCATACAAAGTTAAGAATCAAATTACGTCTGAGCACCTGTTTGTCACCAGGATAAATGTTCACTTTTACCCTTTTGTTCTGCTGATTGCGGTACCAGAAGTAGGCATCGGCTGACTGAAGGATCTCAGGTGATGTTCCCCAAAGAACTGCTTCAGTGTGGTGGCCGGTCGGACACTCAGGGTGTCTGTTCAGCTGCTGGTCCTTCAGTCAGAAAGGTGGGTGGTGAGCTGGTGACAACGAGGTCCGGTCCTCCCAGGCGGCTGCAAGACTTATTTATTTGATTTACACTTTGTAGAGAAAACAAACTAAAACGACGCATGAATTACCATTAGCTTAGTTGACTCCTATAAAATCAAACTCAGAAATTGAGCCGATATGAAACGAGAGCTATTCGATCAACCAGCGGGAGATGCAGACTGACCCCCATCCTGGCCAGCCATGGGGAGGGGCTGGCAGGGAGGCCTCTGCCGAACTCCTGGACAGC
The DNA here is from genome assembly GCF_001266775.1 of Austrofundulus limnaeus. Classification (NCBI taxonomy): domain Eukaryota; kingdom Metazoa; phylum Chordata; class Actinopteri; order Cyprinodontiformes; family Rivulidae; genus Austrofundulus; species Austrofundulus limnaeus. The sequence goes on from NW_013953628.1 coordinate 4,001, forward strand.
ATCCACTGGACTCAAAGGAAAAACCAACTGACTAACTGACAACTTGGGAGCTGCACTAGCTTTTAAAACCTCTGTTATGGGCGGAGTCAAGGTTTTAAATTGGCCAATGAAAATATTACACCTTATACAGGGAAAGTTTTTAACAAATCAAATGTTTTGGAGGGAAAACTTTACTTCAAGACAAAGAAAAGGGAGTGTTTTAGTTTAATTATCGTGCATCTATTTAAGGTTGAGACATTTGTTTACCTCAGTAAAATACGAATGTCACATTTAGTTAAAATTCAAGGCCTATGGTTTCTAAGGGTTAAGTCATGTAATAAAACACAGTTTAAAATCATGAAATAAAAGAAACATCTTCATCAAAAAACACACACAGTTAGCTTCAATGGTTTTTGTTCTTTCTGTAAAAGAAAAGGTAAATTCACATTTCTTTGATTAAGAACAGACAGTTGTATAAAAACATTCAATCTGGTTCCTTCTTTTTTTCACATTTAATGAAGAATGTGAGTTCCTGTTTCAGTCATTGAAGAGTCTAGTTAAAGGCGTTTATGGCCCTTCCCCCTCTTTGAAGAAGAACAGGCAGGCAGTCCTGATGGGGGGTTGGAAGCACAAGGACTTGTGGCAACCCTTATCTATTAACATCAAGGCGTCAGGAAGTCTGTTGAGTTTGTGTAAGATATGCTAATTCGAGACACAAAGGGGAAATTCCATGCAAAATCCTTGAAAAAAAGTCTGAAGTTAGTGGATTTGATTTCTTCCTTTAAGCAGTCATAGATCCAGTTATATCTAATCAGAAATTATTAATTAGATGCAGGAAAATGCTACACTTGTATTGCTTAGAATTCAATTTGTCATTTTTACAAACACATCATAAATTTTCTGTTATAGATATTAGTTTTGGTGTGCCACCCCTGTTTTTTCAGAGGCCCCCCCTGTTTTTTCAGAGGCCCCCCCTGTTTTTTCAGAGGCCCCCCCTGAAAAAAATTTCTGCAGGTGCCACTGCTCAAAGACAGCCTCTTTTTTCTCAAATGTTCTGCTGCTTAATTACACAGTGCACACTCCTGCAGGTTCAACAAGTTTTCAGTACCAGGTTTTCCTCAACTACTGACTTGGAGAGTAAACGTATCGTCCCAAATCCAGAGTTGGTAATGCACAGGTGCTTTGAAACCTGCAACACTTTGCAGTTAACAGAGCGGCCTCACAGATTTCTGGGGCCCAAAGTGCTGTGAAACAGCGAAAGGCACCATTTTCTTTTACTTGATTATTATTAGGGGGTTTACCATCTGCCTTCATTCATTTGAGCAGCAGCACCTATTATTCACCTCAAAAAAGGATCTCTATACTGCGTTTATACCTTTATATATTTTCATAGTTGTACATTAATGCAGCCCGAACAGCAACATGGAGCCCTACAAATCTTATATCAAAAGAACCAGCTCGGTCATGGGATGTGTACTATTATTTTTAGTCAGGGGCGGATCTACAGTGGGGCAAGGGGGGGCAACTGCCCCCTGTTGTAGAGCCTGCCCCCCCCAGCTGCCCCCCCAGCAGCACTCCTACCTTTATGTTTCTAAAATATTTGTAATTACTAACTGTTTGTTCATCCAAAAGCCCATTACAACCTTTAAAATAAATATTTATTTACCAAAAATATTTAATTTCAAATTTAATATGAGGCCCCTGAAAAGCTTAGTTACGGCTCTGCTCCAAACACTGCCTGCAAATCAGTTTTGAGATGTACCCATGTGGGATTTTTGTCTCAAGTGTTACGCACAGGAAGAGAGTTGTGCACACGCTGGAGAAAGTCACACACGTTCAGGAGAGTTGAGCACTCCTAGTGGCAGAGATGAGAAGTTGTAACTTTCAGTTGGAGTTGTAATTAAAATATACACACAAATTTAAGAAAAATACACACACATAAATGATGAATTATGAGTCTGTAACTTTAATTATATCTGTGTAAATGTTATTTTACACATTTGTAATATTTATTTCTGTGACTTTACAATCAGAAATATATTTGTGTAATTTATTTTTTTTTTTGCAGGTGAAATTTTTAAATACAAATACAAGTCTTTTCTGCAGGTACACAAATCTTTTCTGCAGGTACACAAATATTTTCTGCAGGTACACAAATCGTTTCTGCAGGTACACAAATCGTTTCTGCAGGTACACAAATCGTTTTTGCAGGTACACAAATCTTTTCTGCAGGTACACAAATCTTTTCTGCAGGTACACAAGTCTTTTCTGCAGGTACACAAATCTTTTCTGCGGGTACACAAATCTTTTCTGCAGGTACACAAATCTTTTCTGCAGGTACACAAGTCTTTTCTGCAGGTACACAAGTCTTTTCTGCAGGTACACAAGTCTTTTCTGCAGGTACACAAGTCTTTTCTGCAGGTACACAATCTTTTCTGC
>NW_013953628.1:7487-9395 GCF_001266775.1 Austrofundulus limnaeus
GAGCATGTACAGTGTGAGTGTCATCACTCTGTGTTTCTGTTTGGAGAAAAATGACCTGTTGCTACTGTCCCCGGTCTCCCCTACTCGAATAACAGGAGTAGAAACTAGAAACTGGATTTCTTTCCCTCCAAATGTCTGATAGTTTTAATTCTTCAATGAATCTATGTATTGTAGTTCTACAATTATTATGAGTTTGGTCAGTACCAGTGGATCTGTCCATACTTGGATTGAGTGTACAGTTTAGGTCCCCTCCTATTAAACATAGTCCTTTTAAAGATAATTATGTTAAAAATAGATTGTTATAGAATCTACTATCGTCAGTATTAGGGCCATATTTATTTGTCAAGATTATGTTTTTTGATACAAGGGTACCTTGAACAATCAAGAATCTTCCTTTTTTCTCTGTGATGGTATTTTGAACTTGAAATGGGAATGACTCATGAGTTAACGTCATGACCCCTCTGGATTGGGATGTATATGTAACTCCTCCACCTAAGAATAACATTCTGATTAAAGATGTATTTTTGGAATGCTTTTTAAGGTTTCAAACATGGCAGATTAAAAACAATAACTATATATAGCTGCTATTATTAACACAAAGCACTCAACACTCTCTTACAGACCATTTCTGGGTGATTTCTGCCTGCCATATCCAGTGCCTTTGTGTGTTTCAGAGGATTTTTCCTTCTGGCAGCGGATGCAGCCCAGAAATATCTGCTTTATAGGATGATTTGTCTCCATGAAAATAGCTACCATGCTGTAGGCTCCCGTCTCCTCTGTGAACGGATTAACTGAGTCTGGCACTCTTGCATAACCTCTGCGAGATCCTCTGCAAAACAGCTTTATGTGTTGAACTGATGGTTTTACATGGAAACTGGCATTAAGGTTGTTGTTTTTAAACTGTTACTTAAGAAAACTGATCTTGAGTTTGGAGTTCTGGTCAGTTACAGATCTATATCTAATCTCCCATTCATCTAAACAATTCTTTAAAACTATATATGCAAATCAGCTACGTGAACATCTGGATAGAAATAATCTATATGGGGAGTTTCAATCAGGGTTTAGAGCTCATCACAGCACAGAAACAGCACTGGTTAAAGTTACTAATGATATTCTCATGGCCTCAGACAGTGGACTTGTGTCCATTCTTGTCCTGTTAGATCTCTGCTGCATTTGATACAGTTGATCACAATATTTTATTACGTAGACTTGAACTTGATATTGGGATTACAGGAACAGCTCTGAAATGGTTTGAGTCATTTAATTGACAGATTCTAGTTTGTTAATGTTAATAATGAATCTTCTAACACCAAAGTTAGTGATGGAGTTCCTCAGGGTTCAGTGCTTGGACCAATCCTCTTTACGTTGTATATGCTTCCATTAGGTAAAGTTATTAAACAGCATGGGATAAATTCCATTGTTATGCTGATGATACTCAGTTATATTTATCCATGAAACCTGATGAATCCAACCAGTTACTTAAACTACAAGCATGTCTTACAGACATAAAAACATGGATGACGCTTAACTTTCTGCTTCTAAACTCAGATAAGACAGAGGTTATGGTTTTTGGACCTGAACATCTTAGGGATCAACTTTGCAGCCTTTCACCTCCTCTGGATGACATTAATCTGGCCTCCAGCTCTAATGTAAAGAAGCTTGGTGTTATTTTTGATCAGGACATGTCTTTTAACCCCCACATTAAAAATGTTACCAGGACCGCCTTCTTCCACCTGTGTAATATCACTAAAATTAGAAATATTTTGTCCAAAACTGACGCAGAAAAACTGATTCATGCATTTATCACGTCTAGACTGGATTACTGTAATTCTTTATAATCTGGGCTCCAAAAAAACTTATTAAAGGGATCCCTGATTAGTTGTAACATTAGACTTTATTTGATAAATA
>NW_013953628.1:12916-17724 GCF_001266775.1 Austrofundulus limnaeus
GCTTCCATCTACCAGGATGATGAAGATGAAACGTGGCTGGACATTTCAGCAAGACAATGAGCCCAAACACAAAGCCAAGGAAACTCTCAGTTGGCGACACACCGGTGCACATGCACGTTCAGCAGCAGTGATTGAACTGGGGTTCCACAGGAGCTTTCCAAAGGGAGCTGGCAGACCCATCAGGACTGTGCCAGTCCACCCAAAGCAGAGTCATGACCAATGGAACGGTCTCATCCATCTGATTCTAACTCTCCAACATCACGTCACGTCATGAAAACTCTCCACTGAGACGCAGAGTCTCGTTCTTCATATCAGCTATGAAATAAACAAAGTTCTACGTTCTACCAAATATTTAAGTTCCTCTGTGTTTACAGTAATAATAGTAATAAACTCTTGTGTAAAGTTAATATTTACAGGCTCAGAATGAATGGATGCGCCGGCTGCGCACCACAACAGCTTCACACGTGCGCACACACACACACACACACACACCAACACACAATCACTCATTCTTTGTGTGACAAACATATTTTACACTTATTTTTACTTAGAATTTTTTTCTCACTCACATTATATCAAACTCATTATTTTGCTAACTCTAGAAAACATTTCTGATCGCGCAGGGATCAAACAAACGTGTCCTTCACACATGCAGGATGTAATTTGCATCTGTTTAACATATGTTAATGAAGGCGTGTCAGGGGAGGAGTCTTACCTGCGCTCAGTTCCACGTTAATTGTGATGTACAAAAGAAATGTGCGTGGATTCAGCCATACGCCACGTTTCTGTAAGAAATCCATGTAAGTCTTTGTACATGAGGCCCAAGACCTGCTAACTAGTGCCAAACCTCCCCTTTTTAAAACCTCGTACACACTTACTGTATGTAATATGTATTTATTATTTGTACATAATTCACATACTATAATGTTTTTGTCTTATACTATTGTGCTTTTGTGTGTATTATATGAATGTTTATTGGAGAGACATCAAAAGCCGGAAACAAATTCCTTGTGTTTGTCAACATACTTGGCCAATAAAGCTGATTCTGATTCTGAGGAGGCGATAAATTAGTTCATTTATTAGAGAAAAGGGGTGAAAATTTTGGTTTTTATTTTATTTTTTGAATTTAAGAAACAGCATTTTGCTCTGTTGTACTCACTGAGGCTCCACTGTTTGCTGCAGTGACGTTAGCAGCAAGGCTGGCAGTGGGGCCCACTTCTCTGCAAAACGGAACAAAAAGACAAGGATCCCTTTCTTCTAATGTTCAGAACTGCCATTTGAACAGCAGCTCGTCGTTAAATTAACATCACAGCAGGCATGCGCCCTAGGTCTTGCTTCCCAAAGCATTGTAGTGCACTCAGGAGGAAACTCATTCTTTCATGGGTTACCAGGTCAAAAAGCAGCCCTGGCACAGCCCTGTCCTGTAGCCTTGGCAGTGAGGAATGGGAATGCTTGCTGTGCTGCTGTATTAGTTCTCACAAGGCAGGGTGTTGAAAGGCAAACCTTTTAATCCCTGGCACCCATGAAGAACAGAGACAGATTTGCTTTTTGTTTCTGATGTTGTGCCACTTTCTCGCCATCTTCACCCTAAGGCCAAGCACTGAAGTGGTGGCAAAACATTTTGTAGCAGCTAATTTAAGGCCGTGTTGGCTCACACTTGTGCACCTGCTCAGAGGAAGTGTCTTGTGAAAAGATTATCGTGTTAGAGTATGACTCAGACCATAATTGATGGGTTTGCTTCCTTTATTGCAACTTTTTATCAAGCCAAAAGCTTTTGGACTAAAGCATTTATACATGTTGGAAACTAGCTGTTTGGTCCTGTTTAGTTGGGTGAAATGAACTTATCTATGTGTGAACTGAAGATCCATACCAGCAAGTACTTGATGTTATTTAATCCAAAGATGCAAAAAAAAAGGTTGACAATAAATGGTTGCATGAAGTACAAGATGATAAGATGGCACCGTAGAAAAACTGTTTGCCTTCACACCCAACAGGTGTCTTCAATGAAGGTGTGGTACTTATAACAGTGCCATCTCCTGGCAAACAAAAAGTAACACTAGTCCACAAAATGTCAAACAAAAATACACAAAAGGCAAATAAGACTATTGGGCCCGTACACTAGCTCTTGAAACAGAATAGATCCTTCAAGAAAAAGAAACATGAAAGATGAGCATATTGACCCATAGTAGTCAATATTTAGAACAAATAAACCAATGGCTCTCATGAAATTAATGGAAAGTATAAGTGCTGTTGATCAAAAACTTTACAGTGTTAGCGTTTTTGCTGATTTAAAGAAGGTGTTTTATTTTTTACAGTAGCTTTATTGACCATAACATCCCACCCGCTTCGAATGTTGTCAGTCCATTAAATGGATGATATTAGAGGTTATCTGTCTCATACAATGTGTCCAGACTGTTCCTCCTCTCCCTTCTAGTAGGTTGGAAGGCACTTATCAATCCTTTTGTATGGCTGTATGCATTCAGGCGCAATGAGTTTAGCTCCTTCCCCAGGACTCGGAGCTGAGTCAGCCTGGCACCACTGTTCAGCTTTGACTGAGGTGCTTAAACATTTCCTGAAATTTCCATGTGTTTTTAGTTCAGTTTATTTGACAACGGGAGAGGGGAATGTATTAAATATATGCACTGTGCCTGAAGGCATACAGCCAAAGGACTGATAAGTGCCTTCCAACCTACTGGAAGGGAGAGGAGTATTAGTCTGGACACACTGTATGAGACCGATTGCTAATAACATCCATTTAATGGACTGACAACATCCGAAGTGGGTGAACATCCTTATTAAAAGGTTGAATAAATATGGCATTAGAGCAGTGGTTCCCAACCTATTTTCCTGAAAGCCCCCCTTTTTTACTTCATAGTCGGTCTGAAGGGATTATATTTACAGGATTTCAACTCGTAGTCATTTAACACTATTTATTTTTCATTATTACTGAATTACTTTTATCATAGGTCGGAGTTGTGCTGTGGGTGGAGATGAGGTCCACCTGCCTCTGAGCCTCTGCTTTGTAAATGACAGTCCAGTGATCTCTCACAGTTTTGTCTTGCGCGTGGTGTTAGGGTGGAAATACTGCGAGGTGCTTTCAGAAATAAAATAGCCTATTTCTAATCTGTCCGTCCGTTTTCTGCTGCTTATCCGGGATTGGGTCTCGGGGGCAGCAGCCTCAGCAGAGACCCAGACTTCCCTCTCTCCAGACACTTGGACCAGCTCCTCTGGGGGATTCCAAGGTGTTCCTAGACCAGCTGAGAAACATAGTCCCTCCAGCGTGTCCTGGGTCTTCCTCTGGGTCTCCTCCCAGTGGGACGTGTCCAGAACATCTCACCAGGGAGGAGTCCAGGAGGCATCATCCTAACCAGATGAACCACCTCAACTGGCTCCTGTCAACGTGGAGGAGCAGCGGCTCTACTCTGAGTCCCTCCTGGATGACTGAGCTTCTCACCCTATCTCTAAGGGAGAGCCCAGACACCCTGCGAAGGAAACTTATTTCGGCCGCTTGTATCCGCGATCTCGTTCTTTCGGTCACTGCCCAAAGCTCGTGACCATAGATGAGGGTAGGAACGTAGACCGACTGGTAAATCAAGAGCTTTGCCTTCTGGCTCAGCTCTCTCTTCACCACGACAGACCAGTACAACGCCCACATCACTGCAGACACAGCACCAATCTGCCTGCCGATCTCCCGCTCCATTCTTCCCTCATTCATGAACAAGACTCTGAGATACTTAAACTCCTCCACCTGGGGCAGGACCTCCTCCCTGACCCGGAGGCAGCACGCTTCCGGTTTCCGGCTCAAGACCCTATCTATAGACCATAAGACTATATCTAATCCTCGGTGAAAAACAGTCTGGGAAACACTGGCAGTATTCCTAGGAGTGAGCAACTGCCCTGAAGGCTAGGTTATAGTTGTACTTTGGGTGCTCATGTAGGGCGCACGCACCGTCACCAGAGATGGAGGTGCTTACGTTGTAGTTTTCTCCAAAAGAGCATGCGGCAGTACATTTTATAACATGAAATGTTGTAAATAGGAGAGCAAACGCTTGATGAACAAACAGTTTGAATGGTGTGCTACGCGGGCAGTCTTTGTGGAATGACTCGAGGCTGTGCGCACCTGCTGTCAGTCAGACAGCACGACCCGCCCTGCTCTGATCTGATTGGGTATGGTTATGGTTATGGTGAGTGGGGATGGATATAAAATCCATATGAGTGGGGCCTCCTAAGTGGGCCAATTGCTCTCCCCAAAAAGACACTGGTCTTTATTCGAACCTTCTCATCCCTTGGATGAAGGACACAAGGTTAGAAACACTCAGTGTTCGGAGCTCCTCAGGATCCATACAGGGGTCCCCAAGAATTCTTTTCCTTTGACCACTCAGAGCCAAGCAGTGGTGTAAGTAGTGCAAAGAGGTCTCTAATTCAATGCCACAGGCATCACACAGACCATTGTCATGGAGTCCTATCACCATTTTGTGGCCGTTGAGCAGATTGTGCCCAGTTAGGACTGCAACCAGTGTACTTAAAGTATTCCTTGACAGGGAGATGGGAGCTTTCCTAAACCTTAGATTTGGGCCGTTAATCAGTACCCGTGCCTGTCTACAGTCCGTCAGCTCGCTCCAGAGGTTGAGTGTTGACGTCTAATCCAGCCTGTAGGGCAGTCCTACAGACTGTTGTTGAGGTACCTACAACAATATATATTTGGCTGCGGGCCAAATGCAGTAATATAATTCATGGAAAACTTCTTAAGTACAGTACTTTTATTTGAATGATTCTGTCCTGCTGGAGTGTGACATGATTTGTTTGTA
>NW_013953628.1:18325-19548 GCF_001266775.1 Austrofundulus limnaeus
AGTGCACGGTGAGTCAGGTGAGTATTTACAGATGATGATTGTTTCAGGCTCTTGGAGGAGATGGTCGGCATTTGATGTAGGCAGGCAGGCGTATGAGCAGAGGRGCACACAGTAAAATCCACGAGGGGTAAAATCCACAAGGGGTTCCACTGGAGAAGATCACAAGAGAAAAACACATTAGATAAACTCAKAGAAATGAACTCTAGAGGTGGCTCAGAACCATACCCAAGTGTATGATATGTTCCAGCGTTGTTGTGTCCTCAGAGGAAGCCTTATAAAGCCCAGTGGCTCATCAGGGAGATTACCACCAGCTGCTGCCTGTTAGCTGCCAGACCAATCAGGAGTGTGACTGTGAGATCCTCACATCCTGTAGTGTCCTGAGGCAGCTGCGCAGGGAAGTAAAACTGGCTGGTTGGGCCTAGAACCACCTTTTGTGGTCTGCACCTCCTCTTTTGCTGTGTCTCCAAGCCTAGCTTTGTCATCACAGAGTACACCTACCCCACCCTCCGGCCTGCAGGCTACTGGCAGCAATAACTAGCAAACACCCGGTGAAAACCACGTATGCTGAGCACCAATACTAACTACTTAGTTCAGTCCTTTTTGGATTAAAAAATGCCTTTGAGGAAAAGGATTTTCAGATGCCAAGAGGAGACTGCCCTTTTTTAAGCTTCACAAGGATGACACTGTTCTTAAAAATGGTTGGACTTCATTTTTGAAAAAAACCCTCAGACGAAAAAAGTTTTATATGTGCGACCCACTTTATGCATGATAGCTTTCTGAACAATAGGAAATTTAACATTGGACTAATAAGATTATCACTGAAAGACAATGCAATTCTTACACTCAGAAGTACACAAACATCGTTGTCATCTGTCCAGGTAAGCTGAAAAACAACTTATCACTGTTGTTTGGTCTATATGTGTTTATATTTGTAACTTATTGCCAGTGGTGGGCAGTAGGGTTGTGTATTGGCAAGAATTTGGCGATACGATACATATCATAACAGAGGGGTCACGATACGATATATCCCCATATATTGCGATACTATAAGCAAGCCGATATATTGCGATTTTTTTGTCCAAAAATTCTATTAAATAAAAACCTCTTACTGGGAAAAAATGAAAAACCAAAATTCATTGTCTCAGAAAATTCATATATTACAAAGAAAAGCTTTTGATACATTTAGCTGTGTTCTACTTTGTATGTATTTTATTGTATTTGTT
>NW_013953628.1:19798-22194 GCF_001266775.1 Austrofundulus limnaeus
TAACAATAGCCTCTACCTCAAGAGGTAGAGGAGCCAAATGTCTGGCTCACTGCTGCCAACTAGTGGTCAGAGGCTGAACTACAACATAAAAATGAACGGTTGGCAGGAAAGTTGACATTTTAAACCGTAATGAAAAATCGATACAGGGCTTTAGAATATCGATACAGTATCGGGAAATGAAATATTGTGATATTTCAGTGTATCGATATTTTCTTACACCCCCAGTGGGCAGGGCTAATCCCAGAATTAGCCCCACAATTTTTAAAGTGCTTAAGAATATATTTAGGTCTGCAACATCAAAAGCACTTATGCCATAGAAAAACTAATTTTAAAGCACAAGTTCAAATTGACACTTACTGGCTGGCAACAACTCATTTTCATTATACAATACTGCAATTTATCAGTGTATGAACTCTTTTACAACTTGATTCTACAACTGCCAATTGCTGGGGATGTGATTTCATGAAACAGACCTTTAGCTCCTGGTGTAAAAATTAAAAAGTTGTTGAGGATTTCTAGTTCGGCTGCTTCTTTGTCTTTTTCTTTTGTTTGTTGTAGATTTTTCATTAAAGAAGCATCAATAAAATAATTTTAAAACTGTTTATTGGAAAACTGAAGTGATGCATTCTGGGAACATGATGGATTTGATTTGTGACAGGAAACGAAAGCACGGAGAACAGGAAACTATCTTCCCTTCAAAATAAGAGCTTGGATTTTAAAGTTTTCCATACATTTGTTGCCGCTCCAGTTGACCACTGTCTGTCTTCATCAGCATAACATCTTTAAATCATTTCTGCAAGGAGCTCTGATTGTAAAGTAAAATAAATCAATACATACTAATTTTAGTATGGATTACAAATGTTTACTGTTTTTGCTGGGACAGGGAGTGTTGCCCGGTCACATAGTTCTAACCATTGCCTTCCTGCTACGTAAGCAGACAGAAAGCATTGTGGGAAATGAGAACTGTGACCCAAAGCAACAGTCAGCAGGATGAATACCTTCACAATAAGTGTGTTTATCTGGGAGGGGTGCTGTTGGATGGATCACATGATGTGATTCATTAACAGTCATACCTTCTGCTGTTCAAGATAATGATGACTGGTAGATAATTAGTTATTAGCAGTACTGCATTTTAATTTTAGAAAGTGCAAATCCGCTTATGAATTATAAAAATTAGTAAGACTGTTAAAGCGCAAACCAAATATTTTGGTCCACAATTAGTGGATTTGTGCTTTAGTGGGCTGGTGCCCACCACTGTCTGTTACGATCAGTATGTGTGTGTATGTGTGAGCAACTGAAATAATTTTACCAGCTGACACGTCTCTGTAATCGCTCCGGTTCTTTAGAAAACACACTTTCTGGTCTGACGATAAGGTTCATTTGTATCCTGAGTTGCAATTTTCCAAAACCGATATTGTATACTGTTGCAGTATGCTACAATGGTCCAGGTTGTAAACAGCAGAGCCCTGTAGAGAGAAGCGGCTGCGATGACGTGCAGAAATGGGCATGACAGAATCAGAAGGAGGTTCTTAAAGAGACGGAGGCCAATTTCAAGGTGTTTAGAAATGGTTATGATGAGAAGTCAAGTTTATTTTTGATTTCAACAGAAAAACAGCATTTTAATAACAACTGAAGGTGACATAGTTACTTTATTATGGTATAGAATTTAAATATATGAGAAACACACAATATTGGCCCTTTAAGATCCATACCAACAGAAGCATGGCTATTAGATATTTTCACGTGTTAGCTATTGATGTCAGGCCTGGTCGAAATTCTTCAACCTTTCAAGATGAGTTCTGGAGAATATTTTCCAACTTGTAACTCAGAAATTCTGACTTCAAAAGAGCACAACATTAGTATTTTTTATTCACATTTGACTGCCTATGTGGGGCAGTGCTCTAAAGGACACTTTACAAATGAACTGATAGTAACAGGAAGTCTCGGGTATCATTTGTTCCATTTTTTATTGCTTCTTCTCATCAAACATGAACACTTGATCGGTGCAACTGATAACTAAATCCTAACAGTTGGCTCCAGTGGCAGATATGAACACTGAAATATCTAGCTACAATATTGAGGATACAATTTTCACTACAAATAACAGAATACTGACATTCAACTCTGTTCAGATTTGGTGTTTCAATCTGCCTTTAATGAATTAATTGGGTTCGGGGAGTGGTAGGTATGCCTAGCCTCATTGCACATTTAAAGGGATCCATGATTAGTTGTAACATTAGACTTTATTTGATAAACATTTATTTTAACTGTAAAATAAAGACTGTAAAAATACTGTGGGCTGTTTAGTTTTGTAAATTTTTAAAAATATGTATTTTAACACGGACGGAGCCATTTTATTTACACGCAAAGCATTGTGGGTAAATGATGACATGGAT
>NW_013953628.1:23449-37933 GCF_001266775.1 Austrofundulus limnaeus
GTATTATTGTAACCAACAAGACAAATTAAGTCATATATATGGATTTAATGATGATATCAGAATGATCCAGGTATCAAAATGTAGCTTTTAAAGACAAGAATCTGAAAATGTAATTAGGTCATTTTGACCAAATTTGACCTCATTTCGATATGATGGGTGGGTCACATATTTTAATTGTTTTTGGACTTACTGCAGTTAAAATCAACTACAGTCTCAGCAGTATCATGTTGCCTTGACCTAATTAATCACAACACTATATAATCACAGTAAAACTGTAACACAATGCAACTCAAATGGCTCACTCAATTGTTACAGAATGATCAGCAAACCTTCTCTTTGTTGGTGATCTGACAGCACCACTGTGTGACATGGACGTGTGCATCTGCTTACAGAGAGGATTACTGACAAATGTTTTGGGGTTTGGTGCATTTAACTGCCAGGTGTCAGTGGTTTTAATAGGAGCCGATCAATCAAATCACTCAAGACAGATGGAAAGTGACAGGTCTGAACAGGGCCTTAGCTATCGAATGTGGAGAAACTAGTATAACAAATGCTGAAAGATTACACTGAATACTTGGTAAATGTGTGAGCTGGTTAGCATGACAGGTTTAAATGGGTTTAATCCTGATGAAGGCTGCAGAGCTTCACTCCCGTACATAAATCCTTGTGCACACCACGTCATCTGCCCCAAATGTCTGCAAGAAAAAAGAATATTTTGCACTTTAGTCATTTGATATGTTCCTGTTTGGTTTTAACTACAGTACAATGTGTAGCGAACCATGTAGTTTTGCACATCAAGGAAAATTATAAAATTGTTAGAATTAGAAAAATGTATCCATTAGATTGAAATATGTGCAATTTCAGATACAATTAGGAGATTTATAAATCTTTACTTCATTGACCCCCAAGGGAAATCACAGTTATTACAGCTGCTACCATTCAGAGCAGAGAAATGTGAGAAGAAAGAAAGAAGCACACTGGAATAAGATAAGTATAGGCTAGATGAAAACAAGCACATATAATCTATGTACAATAAAAATAAATAGAAAAATTAACAAAAATGTGTACAGTATGTAAGGAGAGAGCATGTTTGGTATATTGCACATGCTTGGTAAAGTGTCATTGTTCAAATACAGTAAAATAAACTAAGTATAAAACTAGAAGCACTCGGAGAGTGCAAACCTCCGCCAAGACCAATTTCCCCCATCCTGTAATAGAGTTACAAAGGGGCCCACCAATACTACAGTGCCACCTGCTGGACACTTTGAAACCCACGCCCTGTGAAAGCATCACAGCTTTGCCGATCTCAGAGTGTTAAAAGAAATAAAATTCCTGTATCCGCACCGTGATCTGGAACATCACCAAAATTTAAAGATGTGTTACTTGAGCCAGTACCCGCATGTGGTAAAAATGTCACGACAATCTGTCCACAAGTTTTTGAGTAATGTCCACAGACAGAACGACGGATTGACAGACAGACATACGCGACCGAAAACATTACCTCGCCCTTGGCGGAGGTAATAAAGAATAAGGGGCGGCTGTGGCAGAGTGGTTAGGGGAGTCGCCCTGGATCTGGAAGGTCACCAGTTCGATCCCCCGTCCAGCTGTCTCAGTTGTTGTGTCCTTTGGCAAGACACTTCACCCCTAATACCTCTGATGCATGTGCCATCAGTGTATGAATGTGATTGGCACTGATTAGTCTCCATAGTTGATTGTACTGGTTAGCTTTGTAGGAGATCAGGTAGAGTGCTGTGTGAATGGATAAATGAGGACACAGATTGTAGTGTGAAGAGATTTGAGTGTCCTGGATGGGTAGAAAGGCGCTATATAAGTACAGTCCTGTTATGATTCTGTCACTGTCTGCCCAGATCTTGTCCCAGTTTAGTTTTATTATTTTATTTCTTGTTCCAGTTCATCCTCATAGTCTTGTTCCCAGCCTTTCAGTCTCACTCTCCAGCTCACTGCCAGATTATCATCAGCCTCGCCTGTGATCTTCCAGCGTTCTTGTCCCTTGTCCTGCTCTTGCCTCATGTCCCCGACCCTGTTCATGTCTCCTGGTTTAACGTCTCCTGCCTCAGTCCCTGTCGGATCCCGCCTGCCATCTGCTCTCACGGTAACGACCTTTTTTCTGTCTCTTGGATTATTGTCTCTCCTGCTCCCTGAACGGAACGGCGCCACATCGGACCTCCTGGATCTCGACCCCTGAACGCATCTCTGGACCAACGACTCAGTCATCTCTTTCCAACCTGGTAACGTCCTCTGATCACCTGTGTATGACCCTTGCCCCATTTCTGACCCCAAGTAAGTCCAGCGATCCATTCGCTCCCCGTGACAACACAGCCCGGAACCAAAACACATCAGCTGTTGTTTCAACCCGGATCTCAACTCAGCAGGAAAGGTTGGTGACTTTCTTTTTCACAAATAATATTGTGTTCACGACCCAACCTAACCCTAAGCTTCTGTGTCCAGAACTGACGACCCCGGAGTCCGGTCCCAACCTTCCAGCCAAATTTTCTAACAATAAATTTGTTAAAAACTTTGACGTTGTTTGGTGTTTTCTCAGAGCTCAAAATACAAACCTTAACAAGTCCATTGTAAATGTACAGATGATCTAAGGTTTCACATGTTTAGGGAGGAGTTATAGAGTTTGATGGCCACTGGTAAGAACAACCTCCTGTGGTGCATTTTGGTGGTATGAGTCTTTCACTGAATGTGTTTCTATGACTCATTACTGTGTTGTAGAGAGGGTGGTAACCATTGGTCACAATTTCCTTTAGCTTTGACAGCATCCTCCTCTCTGACACTGCAGTCAGAGTCCAACTCTACTCCCACAACATCACCAGCTTTACGAATCAGTTTGTGAAGTCTGTTGGCGTCTGCCCGCTCAGTCTGCTCCCCCAACAGCAGCAAAGGATTAATAACTGCTGTAGTTGTACATCAAAGCTTGGCTGAAGTTCAAGCGTCTCTTCTGTCTTGTGGATCATAGGCTGATGTGACTAACAAAAGTCCACTTCAATCTTAAAAAGCTTCCAGACTAAACCAATTATACAGATGATGCAGATCTTATGGAAATGTGTCCCACTTAGAAATGTCTCTCACAATGAGACCACTACATTTGTGAGAAAGTGTTCAAAACCTGGAAGCCCTAATAATTGCACAGAAAACCAAGTTAGTTCCCAGTTTAATAAGATTTATACTTAAGATCTAAATGCTCAAGTCAGGCTCAGAGCCAGTGGTGGACAAAGTACTCAACTGTAGTACTTGAGTAAAAGTAATGATACTCAGTGTCAAATCTACTCAACTACAAGTAAAAGTTACTCCATCAAAAAATTACTCAAGTTAAAGTACTGAAGTACTTTTGAAAATACTCAAGTATTCAAAAGTACATGCATTTAAAATTACTCAAGTATTCAAAAGTACAAATTACATTTTCTACTATCAACACCTTGTACCTTGTAGCTCTCAGAAACCACCTGATGTATCGACACGTAGAACCCCTGACAAAAATGATGGAATCACTGGACTCAGAGGATGCTCATTCAGTTGTTTAGTTTTGTAGAAAAAAAATCTGATCACAGACATGACACAAAACTAAAGTCATTTCAAATGGCAACTTTATGGCTTTAAGAAACACTAAAATAAACCAATAAAGACACTTTTCTTATCCCATCAATTGAAAGGATAGGATGTTTGGGGATGATATCATTTTTCAAGATGATAATGCATCCTGCCATAGAGCAACAACTGTGAAAACATTCCTTGAAAAAAGACACAGAAGGTTAATGTCATGGCCTCCAAATAGTCCAGATCTCAATCCAAGTGAAAATCTTTGGTGGAAGTTGAAGAAAATGGTCCATGAACAAGACTCCAACCTGCAAAGCTGATCTGGCAACAGCAATCAGAGAAAGCTGGAGCCAGATTGAAGAAGAGTGTTTGTCACTCGTTAAGTCCATGCCTCAGAGTCTGCAGCTGTTAGAAAAGCGAGAGGTGGTTCAACTAAAAACTAGTGGTGTTATAGTGTTTCGTGTTTCTTTGTTTTTCATGATTCCATCAGAATTGAGTGATTCCACATTTTTCCCCCTCTGCTTGGCCCAAAAAGGTAACTGTCACTGACTACCACAACTTTTTCTTAATTTCTTTTAGTGTTTCTTAAAGCCAGAAAGTTGCCATTTGAAATAACTTTAGTTTTGTGTCATGTCTGTGATCTGCATTTTTTCTACAAATTTAAACAACTGAATAAGCGTCCACTGAGGCCAGTGATTCCATCAGTTTTGCCAGGGGTTGTAGAACCACTCTGCTAAAAATTCTACACCACCTGTAAGACTTCAGCATAAAAATGCAATAAAATGAATGGTGAGTTCTTAAATGTACAAATGTAGTTTATCCGTAGTGAACCCAGAAGACGTTGAAACTGATAGGAACTATTTTTCAGCCCTAAAATCTCAAACACAGAGCTGAGATATGATAATAGGTGTGCTGGTTTCTCTATTCTCTTCAATCGTCTCCATTGCTGGGTTCAGTCGTTGTGTCCTTGGGCAAGACACTTCACCCACCTTGCCTACTGATGGTGGTCAGAGGGTCCGGTGGCGCCGGTGCATGGCAGCTTCACTTCTGTCTGTGTGCCCCAGGGCAGCTGTGACTACAATGTAGCTTACCATCATCAGTGTGTGAATGTGAGTGTGAATGGGTGAATGTCTGTAAGTGTAAAGTGCTTTGGGGTCCGTAGGGACTTCATAAAGTGCTCTCTCTATAAGTTCAGTCTATTTAACTTTTGTTTGAAATGTAGGTGTGAGCTCAGCTCGTGACCGTTAATGAAGATGATGTAATTGCAAATCCTAGATGTGAGTTACGACTGTGATTGGTTCCTCATGAGGAACATAGCGTGGCCAGTTGCATTTCAAGAAAGAAAAACAGCAACAGCTGATTACAAAACTGTGCTGAACCAACAGTAACAAGTAACTAAAAGCTTCCTAGAAATGTAGAAGAAGTTTGGCTCAAAGACACCTCCCAGGGGTGTTTCTGGTATCAAAAGGTGTTTCTGGTCCCCACCTGTCGTTTTGCTCCTCAGCATGGCTTCTTAAAAACGCTGCAGGATTTCTCAAACATACATGAATGAGTCAAAGCAAGGCTTTGGGCATGTTTTTATGAGAGTCTAACATTATAACTTGATATAAAACTCAAAAAAGTTGATTTTACATGATATTGCCCCTTTAATAGCACATTCTGGTAACACCCCTGTGGGGGCTGTACCTTTACATCAGCACTGATATACTGGAAATCTTAAACAAGTCTTGTAGTGTTGGGTGGAAAGATTGGACCCAAAATGCAGACTGACTCGAGGAATCAAGATGATAAGGATTTATTAGAACAAAAAGCCAATGTGGCGGCAAAACAACAGGACCAAATCCAGGGCAACATCTAGCGATGGACGGACGAGTAAGTGGAGGAAAAGGACTGGTTAAATACAGCAAGTGGAGTGGAAAGTTGTGACAGCTGGGCGATTACTTGAAAGCCATCAGGTGTGGGAGAATGATCAGGAAGGAATGAAAAGGAAAAGGCAGAAGCTAAGTTAGTGTGAGAAAGAGAACACAAGAGGGAGACCAAGCACAAGACAAAAGACAACAGATCCTCACAGTACCCCTCTCAAAAGATCGTCTCCAGACAATAACAGAACAAACATGGGAGGGTGGAGGGGGTACAAAAACAGACAACAGGATGGAGACCACAAGACAAACCAACAATGAGACCAGATTCGAAAAATCAAGACAGAAATCAGGAACAAATGTAGATGGTTCAGGTGAGGTAGACAGAGGAGAAGAGTCAGGAGGCTTGTGACCAGGCGTAGATGACTCGTGGAAAGGAATTGGTGACTCTTGGCCAGGAACTGGAGGAACTGATGGAACTGATGTCTCTGGAACTAATGGAACTGATAACTCTGGAACTGATGACTGGAGTGCAGGAACAGACGTGGAACCAGAAGCCTTGGGGATAGGAACAGGTGCAGATGGCTCAGGGGAGTCAATACCAGTCTCTGAAGCAGAGAACAGTGATGAAGAAGGTGGATCAGATGAAGATGGTGAGGATGGTGGTGGTCCGGATGACTTAGGAGACTCAGGAACAGACTGGACTAGACCAGATGATGAAGAAGGTAGAGCAAGTGAAGATGGAGCAGGACCAGCCGAGGATGGTGATGATGGCGGCATAGAACCAGACGTAAATGGTTATGATGGTGAAGCAGGACCAGTTGAGGATGGTGATGATGATGTTGGCGCAGGAACAGAGGATGGTGATGATGATGTTGGCGCAGGAACAGAGGATGGTGATGATGATGGTGTCGGCACAGGAACAGGTGGAGATGATGACTCTACAGCAGGTGAGATGATAACAGCAGAAGCTGAGCTCCTCAAAGGCTGCAGCCGGTGAAGAGAGCTCAGGTGGGGCTGCAGCCAGTGAAGAGAGCTCAGGTGGGGCTGCAGCCGGTGAAGAGAGCTCAGGTGGGGCTGCAGCAGGCCAAGTGAGCCCCTCAGTGGCTGCAGCAGACTAAGTGAGCCCCTCAGAGGCTGCAGCAGACAAAAACGGTTCCTCAGAGGCTGCAGCAGCTGAAAGTGGGGGACTTGGCTGCAGCTGGTGTGGAGGTCTCGGCTGTAGACACGGTGGAGCAGGAACCCATTAGCTCAGCGGAGCAGGAACCAGTCGGCTCGGCAGAGCTGGAACGAGTCTTTTTCCGCCGAGGACGGCAGCAGCGAGAGGAACTCAGAAGAGTTGCCAGAGGTAATTCCTTTTTCTCAGGCCAAAGAGAAGGTGAGGTGGGCTCAGCGGGAGGACAGGCGGTTGGGGAGAGGAGGATCTGATGGATGAATTTGTTTTGCAGAAAGATATATGTGTCTTCCACTGGTTTGTTTTGCTTCTAGTTGCTTTGATAACAGTCTTTTCCTGTCTTGTCAGCATTGGGTTTCTCTGTAGCTCCTGTCATTGTAATTCATCCAGAAGCTGTGTTCTGTGTGAGAGTCATCTCAATAGATATATTCTTTGGTTTTGCACCAAGAGAGTTCCAGGAAGGCCTGCTCCTCCATTCACTTCCAATCTCTCCCATTTTCTGATTCCCCCACATAGCCTTCTCACTGTTTTTTGCACGTGTCGTCTCATTCAAAGCATTCATTCCCTCAAGACAATGAAATTTAATTTCCAACACTTCAACCTTCTGGAGAAGCTGGAGTGGACCACCACATGTCCAAGTAGATACTGGACACAGACCGCCCACAGTATGTGAGTGTCATGGTCTGTGTTTATTTTCTTTAACTTTCTAGTGTTTTCAATGTTCCCCTGTGTTGCTCTGCCCTACAGCCCCGCCCATGCACACCTGATCCCTCTTGTGTCTCCCCAGGTGTTTCCGATTGTCTCTTAATTTGTTTGCCTTTATATTTGGTGTCTTGTCCTCAGTCTGTGTCCGTTCATTGTGCTGTTTACCCAGCCAGTGTGGTGTGTTCCTCGTGTTTCCCAATGAAATTATCAGTGAGTTTTTGAGCTGCTTTTCAGCCCAGTTTATTAAACTTTATTTTTCTCCTTGGATTTTTGCCTGTGCCTTGGGTCATACTGCCTCACACCTCACAGTGAGGACACAGGGCTGTGTCTCGGACGTGCTGGTCTGAAGTACGGGGGCCCCTCAGGGAAAAGTGCTCCCCAGTCCCTGTCGCTGGTCTTTGCAGTTCTTTCAGTTCCAAGATCTGGTTTCTCTTCTGCACCCCAGTTATCAACATCTGTGCCTGCCCCTGAGTCATCAGTTCCATCTACATCTTCAACATTTGGTTCATCATCTCCATCCTCATCAGTTCCTGCTCCCAAGTCTTTAGTTCCTGCTCCCGAGTTCTACAAGCCTGCACCTGAATCCCTGGGTCCGACTGTTCCTGAGTCCCCTGAGTCTACACTGGCCTCAGAGAATCCTGAGTGTTTTGTGTTCTCATTTCCATCTTTTCCTCAGTTTTAGCTCTGCCTTCTACTGATTCATTCACACCTGTCTGTACTCAGTAATCACTCAACTGTCTCCACTTTTCACTCTAATCTACTGCTATTTAACCAGTTCTCTTTCACCACTTCCTCCTCCATTCATTGTTTGGTCTTGTCCTGGCTTCCTCCCGAGTTCTCCGGCTTTTTGTTTTGCCACCCTGCTGGCTTTTTGTTGTAATAAAATGTCTTACTTGACTCCTCGAGCCTGGCTGCATTCCTGGGTCTGACCTTGCCCCAAATGATGATACATTTTTTGAATCACCCGTAAATATAATGTTCACAATGATTTTTTTGTTCCCTGGGAAATGAATAAATCTGTTTATCAATCAGTGATGTGCCTTTTTTTAAAGAGAGGGAACACTGAATACAGAAACAACAACAACAATGACAGTAATAATAATATAATATTCAGTGCAAAAATCCTTTTACTTTTATTTTATTTGATGGGCTAGGAGGGCACTGGCCTAAAAAAGTTTGAGAACCACTGTCTTAGACTTTACAAACCAGAGTGTGGGACCTCTGACAGTGGAGAGAATAAACCTGTTGAATCCCACAGAGTTGTTTGCTGTACCAGTGACTACTCCCCAGTAAACAGATCAAGGGGCTTTAGACTCATTGGGCCTCGTTTAAGAACATGTTCGTATTCTTATACTAAATTTCTCTTACTTTTGTTCGTACAAAGGGTTCGTACGAACATGTCACGTCAGATTCAACAAACTCTTCTATCTTCAGGAAAAGTGTGTAAATGAGCTGCGTAAATTCACCTGTTTGTATCCAGCTGCTCGTGCACAAGGAGAGGTAATTTCCATAATTACCACCCCAAAAACACCATATAAGGATATACGTTTCCTGCTCCACATACCAGGAAGTGTCCATTCATGAAAGACATCGCAAAGTAAAAAAGAAGAACTTTACGAATTCGGAGATTGAAGTCCTGCTTTCGGAGATCCACAAAAAAAAAATGTCATTTTTAGCAGCGTCAGCTGTGGAATTAAAGGATCTGCTTAAGCCAAGGAATTAATGACGACTGCTGTTAATAATGCTGTGTCTCCTGTGGGTCACAGAAATAAAAATCTAAACCAAATTTATCTCTCTCTCTCTGTATCCTGCTCCAGTTTTTCTTTGGTCAAATATTTTTAATATCAGTGTAAACAACTGTGTTACACAGTTTTCATTTGTTCGGAGGAGGCAGTCGCGCACCGCTGCACCCCACCACCACCACCATCCCCGCCTGGCCGTCTCCCCACTCCTGGCCGTCGCAAGTGACAGATGCGGTTCCAAAAAAAAACATTTTAAAACATCTCCAAATTTCAATTAATGCATAATTTAAGTTGTTTTTTTAGTTTGAGATCTTAATATCTTAATTTTGTAGTGTTATACAACAGCATTAAAAGCCAATTTAATTTAATCTAATCAATTTATGTCGTTAAAATCTAATTCCAGTTTAAGCAGAATAGCCTATTGTCAACATAATTATGGAGTTTGATTTATTTTTAACTCGAAATATCTTCAAACTAATGAAATATGGAGTTATTAGTGAGAAAACTCTGTCAGGATAACAGCAGACTGACTGCTGGTAAAATATACGACAGGTCTGGACCACTCATGAATTTTGTTCGTATCTGAAAAAAATCTTAGAATATGAAAACATTGGTGAATGCCACAAATTCTCCTAAATCACTCGTACGCACAACTTAAGAACAAATCTGTGCGTACGAACGGTTCTTGCATGAGGCCCATTGTTTCCTGCACATATTAATCTGAGTAAATACAGACGTTTGAGTGCATATTCAGTACAGCAGCTCTTCTCATTGGCCTCTCACATCTCTCCGTGAGATGGAAAGCTCAGATTCTTGGGAAAAAACTCATTTCTTTTACAGTGAAACCTCTAGAGAGTATTATTATTCTCCCTGCCTTGCACTTCTAGCTGATGAAAAATCTCATCTCAATGTGTTGGATATCTTTCTGGTCTCTGTGACGAGGTATTTGGAATGAGCATTTCTATTTATTAGGGTATAAAACATCAATGCTTATGTGTTTATAGAGTTTTAATTCTGAGTAGTAATCTGTCAGGAGGCGCTAAGTGAGCTCACCAGTATAAGTTCATCCCCATTCAGTTCCCTGGTCCAGTAGGTCTTGGGACCATCACCATCCAGTAGAGTCTGCTGACAGCGAATCTTGTTCTCTGACTCCCAGGTGGCCAGGCTCTAAAGGAAAAGAGACCAAAAAAGAGATTTAAATGCTCTCATCATAGAGAAACAATATGCACATCCACAAACAATATCTAACCTGCCATATGAGTTTAACAATATGAGTTTAGTTTACTAAATACTTTTACTAACTCAATATCTGTGTTAGTTAGGTTTACTTGGGTTTGGTAACTGATTAAAGTCTTTTAGGTAATTGTTTGATCCTGCCAGTTTATTTACTTTGATTAAAAGTGTTTTCATTTTTAAAATAAAATGTAACTGAATTCAGTTTCAATTAAATTTATTTTTACAGCAGGGTGGAGCTGGTGAAGCACTTCTGCTAAGGCTGGTGCTACTGAGGCACTATAGTTACTGCTAATGTTAGAAAAACTCTTCAATAGATTTCAAAATACCACCAAAGAAAAACAACAACAGTGGATTGGAGGAGGAACCATGTCTGGTGAGATAGCAGCAGCAGAACAAGAAAAGCTACTAGGACTACTGGAAAAACTAAAATAACCTGGAGGACATGGTCAAAGAAAAAGATTTAAAAAGTTGAAAAATTATTTTAAAGAAATGACAATCTTGAACAATATTCAAGGGTAAACAACATAATCATAAAAGGACTGGATACAAAACATTGAACATATGCCGAAGCTATATCAACTAATAGGGGAGGGAGACAAAGCGCCAGATGAAGAACTAGAAACACTAGAACAGATTATAGACTCCTTTGAAAGTAAAGATATATCCATCCAGAGTCCCATCAAAGCCTGTAATGCATTCCCTTAGAAGGAAAAGACCGTAAAACCTGCCATAATTGTTCAGTTCTTGAAAAGGAAAAACAAACTTAGTAACGACGATAACCAACACAAAGAGGGGAAAAAAACAAAAACAAGGGGACTTTGAGCCCCGCCTGCATTCACTACATACACATAACACGACACCTAAGAACCACAGCATCCAAACCAGTAATTCAGGTGATGGGTCACATGACCCTCTATGAACAATAGAGCTAATCAAGCCTATTGTTAGGCAATGGTCCTCTTTTGCATGTGACTAACCTGTTTGTCCACCATGTGGAGGCGGAGCTTATAAGGCTGAGTTCACCTGAAACTCACCAAAACTGAAGAAGTCTCTTGGAGGAGAGACGAAACATTTCACTAAAGAACCCATCCAGAGGACCTACTGATTTTTTCTTTTTGATTTTAAAACTTAGTAATTTAAACAGTCAAAAACATATGGGTACTGAAGTATAGTATATTTAAATGAGCACTTCTTATCCATCTCCATCTTCTTCCGCGTATCCGTATGGTCACAGAGGCAACAGGTCCAGGAGAGAAATCAGACCTCCCTCTCTCCAGTGACACTTTCCAGCTCGTCCTGGGGGACCCCAAGCCGTTCCCAGGCCAGAGAGGATACATAATCCCTCAAGTGAGTCCTGGGTCTTCCCCGGGGCCTCCTACCAGTGGGATGTACCTGGAACACCGGAACACTTCACAGGAGGTATCCTAATCAGATGCCCGAACCACCTCAACTGACTCCTTACGATGTGGAGGAGCAGCGGCTCTACTCCGAGCTCCCCCCGGGTGACAGAGCTCCTCATCCTGTCTCTAAGGCTGAGCCTGGCCACCCTACGAAGGAAGCTCATGTCAGCCATTTCAGGTCATCGTAGCTTGGAACTGGGATTTCGTTCTTTCAGCCATGATCCACGCTGAAAGAATCACGATCCATGATACACGGGTTAGTTTTAATGTTAGTTCGTTAGTTAGTATTAATATTTGGTAAATGGTAAATGGACTGAAATTATACAACGCTTTATCGAGTCCCTCCAGACCCCAAAGCGCTTTACACTAACAGACATTGACCCATTCACACAAACATTCACACACTGATGACAGTAAGCTAAATTGTAGCTATAGCTGCCTTCCTACGCAGCGCCGCTCAGTTCTAGTTTCCTTCTCTGCTCCGTCTGGGACTTCTCCCATTCAGATGGATTTCTCTGGCAGATTTTTAGCCGGGCCAATCAGAGAACAGAAAGTCAATTTTCTGCACAGTGTCTGCTTGTAGTTTATTTTACCTGGACCAATCAGAGAACAGAAGGAGGAGTTTTGAATGATGTAGATGTTCTGCTCAGTGTCTGCTAGTTATTTTAGCATACAGCAGTGGAGGAAGTGAATGAAGCCAGTCTGTGTTGATAAGGCTTCAAATTAAAATAAATTTGTCTGACAAAGCAGCAGCTCTCATTTACAGTCGTCTCGTTCAGCTCGGTATATTTCTCCTCTCAGTAGGGTTGTTTGCAGCACACGCGATTTCCTGTTAGCTTCTTAGCTTAGCCTCCTTCACAGCGACAACACACACATGCTTCAGCAGAGGCCACGCCTCCTGCAAGAAACGATTGTCTATGCATCAAGTCTAGACCCTTGTCCGAAGTTAAGTGAAGGACAGGGTCTGGTTTAAACCAGGCTAGCATCAGCTATAACCAGACCTGACCTTACATTCTCGTCCCCAGGATAGACGTGCCTCTTTCAGTCCAGTTGGACACAGGCAGCCTTACCCTTTGTTGTGTCTCCGGACTGGTACCTGCTCAGCTTACAGATCAGCTTCGGCGGACTCTGACTCCCCAGAATCCATGAGATCTGCAGCCATGTTGAGGTCACTCACAAGTGGACAGTGTCGGCAACAGCTGGAAGGTTGCAGAAGAGCTGATGTAGTGAGGTGGTCCAGTTTGAAAACAGACGTCTGCTGGGCTTAAAGTTTCCAAGCTAAAAGGTCTTTCTTGTAGATAAAAGTTTTCTTCTTAGTTTAACTGGTTCTGGGATGTTGGCTTTAAAAATCTTAGTTCTGAGTTTCCTGTTGTTTCTCGGATACAAACATAAAACAAACCGATGCAGACAAACAAACTGAAGTGATGGAAAAGAGCAAATTCTCTCAGAAAACAGCTTATGTCACTAGACTGTCTGAGCCCTTTTCTCTCTCAAGGCCATAAGATAAAGTAACACTGTGAAGGTATCTCTCTGTCCAACAGTTCTCACAATAAAACAGACATCAGTTTGTCTCCATCTCAAGGAGAGCTTTGTCTGAAACAAAGAAATAAATACATGCCAGACATTTTTAGAAAGGATTAGAATGACATCTGGATCAACTGTTCACATCATATTGACGTCAGTCAATATGACACTGCTGAAGTCTGTAATATTGTCTGTATGTTCACGATTAAGTGTTAAAGGACAAAACCTTATTGAAACAGAAGACAGTAACCCCTAACATGTCAAGAGTAATCTTTAAAATAAGATTTAAATAAAATAGCTCAGTTCAGTTTTGGAACATAACCTCAGGGTAAAGAAGTCATCTTCACACTACATGTCCATACATTAAAAAGGCCAATTAATAAAGTTATCAGTTATCAAAGTTATCAAGTTTATTATTTGCTTGAACTAAAACAGCATTTAGTTTGTTGTATTTGTACAATATTTAACACATTTTCCAGTTGCCTCAAAAATCACTAAACATAGTTGACATAAATTCTTTTAATACGTTATATGTTCTTAATTATTATGATTGAATATTGTCTCATTTTTGTCAGTGGGATAGTTTTAGTATACAGTAGATAGGGAAAAATTAAAAAGCACAGAAACAATAAAAACCTACAAGATTGGTTGACAAACATTACTAATTTTAATACATTTTGAATTTTAAATGATAATTTCTTTGGTAATTAAATTGATGCTTCAGATCTTTTGAAATGGGGTTCTGCCTGCTGGGTCTTTGAACATCCTCTGTTTAGAGAAATAGAGTTTAATTTTAATTCCTAAACTACCATTGTTCATTCCACTTTATTTATGCAGAAATCTAAGATTATTTATTTTATTATTCTCAGTTTGCATACCTACGACTGTGTATTAGGGCCACTTTACAGTTTAAAAAAAGAGGAGCAAAGCTGTCAAAAAACTGAGATTAATTTCAGAAACATAATAATAACAATAGTTCTCTAAATTGTTGGCGTGGCCAAAAAAGCTCTGACCTACCCAGAAAAAAAATTACTATTTTTAATGTAAGTGATAAAATCAGGGCTATTTGGCCAAAAGCCACCATAAGTACCTCTGCAAAGCCTTTATAATCACAGAGCGACAGTCATTCAACTCATTTATGGACTTATGTCTGTGTTTTATTAATAAAAATTAACATTTAATTGTGAAAGGCCTGGCAGGGAAATATCTCTTTCTGGTGGTGAAACAGATCATTTCCTGAATCCCAAACCACAGCGAGAACTCCGCCCCCTCATTTGCAT
>NW_013953628.1:38218-39911 GCF_001266775.1 Austrofundulus limnaeus
TGACAAAAACAGACAAAGTTATTTTATTGCAGTGATTAATTTGACCTATATGTAGAAAATGTTACATTTACATAATCTCTGTTACACCAAAGCAGTCCCTGGGGGGCAGTGAGACCCAACTTTTTTTCTGTTAACATGCATTTGTTGAAAGAGTGGACCGTAGGGTATATGAAAATACCAGAGACGTTCAGTAGTGGGGTGTGCATGGTGACCCAACCTAACCCACAGACTAAAAACATGAAAATTTTCATATTTTGTTGGGGTTTATATTTTGTTGTTTGTTGGTGACAATTTGATCCACTGATGACATCACTGTTTGCATATTTATTTAATGAAATGTAATTTCAATCGCAGAGCTAGTCAGTATGAATATACTGATGTCCTGTTTTTAAATTTTGTTGGCAAAGTTATTGGCAGTTAAGTTTCCTGTCCCCCTAATTTTGATGGTCACAATGGAAAAGGGGTGTGGTCACAAAGTGGTCCCTGGGGGGCAGTGAGTCCCAACTTTTTTCTGTTAACATGCTTTTTCTGAAAGACTGGACCCTACGGTACATGAAAACACCAGAGAAGTTCAGCAGTGGGGGGGGGGGGGTGCACAGTGAGCCACCCTAGCCCATGGACTAGAAGTGTAGGCCACACCCACTTTATTTGTGCGTGATGATCTTTCTCATTTAGGTTCAAATCAAGGGTCTGTAGGTCCGTACAAAGTTTTATGAATATCCAATAAGCCATTTTTGCGTGAAAATGGTTTTTGGTTTATGGCGCCCCCTATGCCTCAATGATTGTAAAATGTTGCCCACCAACTTACAACTGACTCCTGTACTAACTTTATGATTTTCATCTTATTGTGTACTATTGTTTTGAAGATATAGCAAAATTTCTGTTCAGCTAGCTTGCCTAGGCATAACTCACGCATTTTAACATTTTTATACTTCTTCTTCAAGACTTAGAATAAACATTCAAACTAGATATAGGACGGTGAGTTTTGTGGTGATTAGACTTTAAATCTTTAAACAAAGCCAAAATGGCAAATTTTGCGCTGTAGAAAAAAAAGATTTTGGCGGAAATGGGCGTGGCCTATACCATGTGACTCAGTGGTGTCCAGGGATTATGCTGCTATAAGCCAAATAATTTTATGATTTATGGTTTAGAAGCCAGAGGACAAAATGCAAAGACCTTGATTATGACGCCCCCTATAGGTTGTCATGTCTGATTATTTTTCTCCTCCTTCTTCTCGTAACCCTATTTAACTACCTTGTTAAAATCTTTGTTGTAGCCCCTGTGGCTTAGAGAAACTCTTAGAGTGTGTAAATGTCACAGCTGCTGCTGAGCAGTGACTACTCACACCTGATCATCATCACCCTGATCCCCAGCTGCTGCCATATAAGGACGGAGCCTCCCTCTGCACGGCGTCAGATTGTTGTGAAACCCTCAGTGGTAACACCTTCAGGCCTATTGTAGAGATTTGAGCTAACTGCCCAGTCACTAACCTGTCTGTCTCTTCCTTTTTGCCTAGTTGCTTTTCCTGTCCCAGATCCTGACCCTCTCCACTGGATTAAGTACTCCTGGCTCCGACCCCCCGTCTGTCTGACCCTGAGATCTGGAAACCCGCTTTGACCTGGACCCACTGGCTCTGACCCTGGCCTGTCTGACAACCCGCTTTGACCTGGACCCACTGGCTCTGACCCTGGCC
>NW_013953628.1:48790-50206 GCF_001266775.1 Austrofundulus limnaeus
CAACCCGCTTTGACCTGGACCCACTGGCTCTGACCCTGGCCTGTCTGACAACCCGCTTTGACCTGGACCCACTGGCTCTGACCCTGGCCTGTCTGACTAAAAACAAGTTTATTTCTTAATAAACAACTGTTTATTTCATCTGTTCAGTCCCTGTGTCCATCAGTGCCTGATCGTGTCAGTAAAAGTACTTTTACTTTTACTTTCCCAATATTGGTGAACAGTTTTATGACTTACCTGAGTAGTTTTCTCATCAGTAAAATTTATTTTTACCAAAGTCATTTTCTGTTCATGTGATTTTACTTTTACTTAGTTTTTTTCAAGTACTATATAGACCTCTGTAAGACAAGTATTTTCACAATCACCAGTCTTAGATCTTTAAAGTTTAGTTGTTTTATTTTAAGCACCACAGAGACTCTCACAGCTTGTGATTGTACCTTGCACTTGCGTCCATCCACGGTCTCCTCATTGTACTCTTCACCAATGCGGAAGTTGATCTCGGTGGTACGCACGCTGGTGGATGTTTTAATATAGAATTGCTCGCCTTCCTGGCGGATTTCCACTTGAGGGTTAGAGGCTGCCGCCACAGCAACCTTCCTCAGCATGGCGTTCACGCCTGAACACACACATACACAAACACAACCCAGGACATTTAAACCAGTAGAATCGGGGACACTGTGTCTATTGCAGACCAAAATGAGTCAACGACAGTTCGAGTATTTAACACTGCATAAAAGAAATGAGTGCTTCTGTCATAATTTCTTCCATATTAAATAGCAGTTTGGCTCTTCTACGCCAAACCTCTATTTAAAGTGTTTCTGTTGTTGTGTTTGTGACTGTATTTGAGTCAAAAAGCCCCCAGTTCACACTCCACCCAGACGCAGACCGCTGCAGTCTCTCCTGCCAGCTTCTATCAGCTCACGACTTTAGATTTAGGGAGACTTGCTGTCTGCACAGCTCTCTGTTTTTTGGTGTTTGTGCTAAAACAGCCACACAAAATCTTACTGAGCGCGACAGAAATTTGCTTGTTTCTGAGTAAGAATACAATAAACGCACTGTGGCTTCGACAGAAACCTCAACGATTTATTCAAACTGGGTGAAATATGTGGAATTTTGATGCAGAGGTTGACCTCAGCAAGCTATTTTTCTTTTCTTTTTTTTTTTTTCTTTTTTTGAGAAGGACCTGTATGTCTGTGGGACACATGTCACTTTATTTTGTAATGATCACCTGCAATACCAGCATAATTTATACACCTCATTATACAAAATGTGCAATATTTAAACAATGTGCAATAATGTCATTTAACTTTCTTCTAATTTTGTTTCACATTTGCAACCAACACTCGTTGTGCTTTTTAATGTGCTTTTTTATTGTTTTACGATTGTTGTGGATATGTAGGTATATATATATATATATAT
>NW_013953628.1:50461-52252 GCF_001266775.1 Austrofundulus limnaeus
TGTTTAACCTCAAAAGTACAGTTTTTAAATTAAGTGTTGCTGAAACAGCAAGTTTCTCAGTGGATCTGAGCTCAAAAATACAGCCTAGGTGGAGTAGTCGAACACAGATCCACTGATCCTTCAACACAGAGCATCTTCAGAAGACAAGTTGATAAAATAAATTTTAAAAATCAGTATTGTTCGATACAAGTGTGTATTGAACCTAAAGCACTGTTCGATACGGGGACATGTATTGTTATATTTATATTATTAAGTTAAGATCAAGTTATATTGCTCAATATCCCTAATAACTATGAATACACCTACAGTTCCTCATGTAAAATATGTTTCTGTTCAATCAGGTCACTTTCAGTCAGCATGAGTTTAATATTTTTTCTTTTTATATGTAAATGTCTGAGTCTACAGATAAAAAGGGGCAGCCTGCAGCGCTGGAATCTGCATGTTTCTCATACATCTGTCTCTGAGTGGAAAGAGATAACAAGGTGATCTCCCTGGGCAAAGAGGGTTAATGTGTTGGATGAGGCATTAAAGGCCTTTCTCTCTCTAGATCAGAGAAAAAAGTACCTACTGAATCTCAAAGAAAAAACACAAGAGACTCTGTTGGGGTCAAAAATAGGAACTAAACATCCAACAGTCCAATAAAATGCTGTTTTAAACACTGTTTCTGTTGAACGCCAGTGCAAAAGCATTTCTGCATTTTAATTGTGTGATGATTTGACATTTTTTCTGTGTGATTTTTGCATTTTAACTTCTGAATACTTTGTGGCAGTTTACATATACATTCTGCTCATTCAGCAAATGGATGCTTTGACTATTGGTATTTGTAACTTTTATACTTTTCAAAATATAAAATTTTATTAAAAATCTTTTCTGCATAGAAACATATAAATTGAGAACACTTTGATTACTTCAAAAACAACTTCGTTTAGCATCAATTTTTTTTCTAATTTTGTCTTCTTGTGCTACTTTTTGCTGAAATTTATCTAGTTTTATTTTGCATCTAGCCTTGTGCTACTTGAGCTATAAGCTAGTTTTTTCCTGCTGTTTAGCCACTTTAGTTAGCTTTTTGTAATTTTTTTGTACTTTGTTTTAGTTTTAATAATTCAGTTTCAGCTTTAACAAATTTCAGCAGTTATATCAGCACTCACTGCATTTTCACAGAAAATTATTAATCTCCAGCTAACATTCTGTTAGACATTCTTCTGTATCTTGTAGCAATGTTTGAAAATAAAGCTGAATGTATAAACCAACATGTGTGGCTGATTAGGAATAGTGTACTCTGCTGTGATTTTTGGTAACAGTTCTTATGAGTGCAAGTCATTTTAGTGCACCCGCTTCTGACTGAAATGGACTTTATTAAGCGTTATCAGTCCCCTAGAACGGCTTCAGAATGTCCCGCCTGKGCCGGTTAGCAGGTTCCCCGTCCCATAGAATGGCTTCTGATTGTCAGCTGGTTAATATGAGGCATAAAGACACTGTCTGGTTAATATGAGGCATAAAACCACTATGTGGTTAATATGAGGCATAAAACTACTATCTGGTTAATATGAGACATAAAGACACTATCTGGTTAATATGAGGCATAAAACTACTATCTGGTTAATATGAGGCATAAAGACACTATCTGGTTAACATGAGGCATAAAGATACTATCTGGGTAATATGAGGTATAAAGATACTATCTGGTTAATATGAGGTATAAAGATACTATCTGGGTAATATGAGGTATAAAGATACTATCTGGTTAATATGAGGTATAAAGATACTATCTGGTTAATATGAGGTATAAAG
>NW_013953628.1:53317-54835 GCF_001266775.1 Austrofundulus limnaeus
CACACACACACACACACACACACACACACACACACACACACACACACACACACACACACAAGTTTCCACAGATGTTCAGCCCAAAATCTTCTCTTCAAAACTGGAAGTGAAGGGTTTAACTGGTGTTCTACATCAGGTGTTTTCAAACTGTGGGGCACGCCTTCCATAGAGGAGCCAGAGGTCTTCAGACGGGGCATGAGGTGAATCAGGAAATAGGGATATTAATGGGCTTATGTTCACTTGTCTAGCACCCGTGAGTATAGGATTGTGGGTCTGTTGTTACGGGCCATTCAGTCTCTATACAAGTGGTGTGAGAGTTTGGTTTGCATTACCTTCAGAGGGGGAGTTGGACTCTACCACAGCTGCCCGTTGTCACCGATTCTGTTTATAACTTACATGGACAGAATTTCCGGGGTGTCCGGTTCAGTGGCCTCAGGATTTTGTCTCTGCTGTTTGCAGATGATGTGGTTCTGTTGGCGTCATTGTGCCAGGATCTTCAGCTCTCACTGGAGCGGTTTGCAGTGTGAAGTGGCTGGGATGAGGATCAGCACCTTCAAATCTGAGTCCATGGTCCTCAGTAGGAAAAGGGTGGGTTGCTCTCTCTGTGTTGGAGGTGAAGTTCTGCCTCAAGTGAAGGAGTTCAAGTATCTTGGCGTCTTGTTCACGAGTGAGGGAATAATGGCGCGTGAGAGTGATAGACGGATCGGTGCAGATTCTGCAGTTTTGTGGACTCTGTGCTGGTCTGTTGTGGTGAAGAGGGAGCTGAGCTGTAAGGCAAAGCTCTGTTTACTGATCATAGGTCCTACCCTCATCTATGGTCACAAACTTTGAGTAGTGACCGAAAGAACAAGATCACAGATACAAGCTGTTGAAATGAGTTTTCTCCACAGGGTAGCTGGACTCTCCCGTAGAGATAGGGCAGAAGTTCAGTTATCCGAGAGAGACTCAGAGTAGAGCCGCTGCTCCTCCACATTGAGAGGAGCCAGTTGAGGTAGTTTGGGCATCTGGTAAGAATGCCTCCTGGATGCCTCCCTAGGGAGGTGCTTCAGGCATGTCCAACTGGGAGGAGACCCCGAGGAAGACCCAGGAAACGCACGAAAGACTGTCTCGGCTGGCCTGGGAACGTCTTGGAGCCATCCCAGAAGACTTGGAAGAGAAATCTGGGCTTCCCTGCTCAAGTTGCTGCCCCCGCGACCCGACTTCGGATAAGGCAGAAGATAATGAATGTATGAATGGACGTTCACACTGCAGGTCTTAGATTATTTAGCTCAGATTATTGGGCCTCATGCAAGAACATGTTCGTATTTTTATCCTAAATTTTTCTTACTTTTGTTCGTACAAAGGGTTCGTACGAACATGTCACGTCAGATTCAACAAACTCTTCTATCTTCAGGAAAAGTGTGTAAATGAGCTGCGTAAATTCACCTGTTCTATCCAGCTGCTCGTGAGAGGAGATTAGCATAATTACCACCCCAAAAACACCATATAAGGCTGTGTTTCCTGCCTCAGATACCAGGA
>NW_013953628.1:55576-56882 GCF_001266775.1 Austrofundulus limnaeus
AATGCCACAAATTCTCCTAAATCACTCGTACGCACAACTTAAGAACAAATCTGTGCGTACGAACGGTTCTTGCATGAGGCCCATTGTTCTTTTTTGTGTGGTGTATCACATTAAAATTAAAATTTGACTTCAGCATGAACCATTTATGAAAATTTCAGAGGCGGTCCGTTATGCGCGGAAGAAGTGACGTCTCACGCAGCGGACTTTGTTTGAGGAAGTAACCACACATTCTCCATGTGCTAGTGTGTGTGATTTTGAAGTTCTTATGCAATCGGATTCTCCGGTGCAGCATTTTATTTTCAAAACAGAGCAATGAGCGTAACATAAACTCAATATCAATCCCAACCCATTAGCACTGACACAGTCTGACACTAACTTAGCATCATCTGTTGCAGTTGCTGCATCTGCTGTTCTTAGTCATCCTGGTGTAAGAAATACGTGTTTAATATCGGCTGAAGTCAGATGAAAACACAAATGTTAAATAAATTGATCTGTGATAGGAATGAATGTCATACAACACCAGAATTCTGGATTTGAGTGAGGTTTATTTGTCACCGGCTGACAAACGAAACCACACTGGATGAAAAACAGGAAGTGCATGTTTTTATACACCTTCTTCAATGCCTGAGTTCGCCCCCTACTGGCCTACGACTGAATCACAGGCATTCAGACAAAATCCTCACTCTAATGGTTTTAAAACAGTTCACTTATGTGTTGTTATAATTCAGACATGTATCTACTCTATTTCAGTTAACACATAATAGATCAAACATTATACAAGAATTATAAAATAAGGAAACCCTAATACTCTGGTGTTGTTTTCTAACATCAGTACTAATCTATAATAACTATAAATATCTTCACTGGGAAATGAAAATATGAAGCAGCTGAAGACGTGTGGAGGTCTGTGCTTGAAACTGCATCAGGTAAGATTTGTACCTTTATAAATATATGGATAGAGCCACTTACAGGTACCTCAGTGATGTTACGTACGATAAAAGCATTGCTTTGTAAAAAATCTGATATGTTGCATAGATGCAAAAACCATCTGTTTTAGGCCACGTTTAACTGCAGTGTGAGCGTAACTTAAAAGGAAAGAATAAAAAGTGTTGTGCTGTAAGGTGATTAAAAAGAAAACATGTCAAAATTATTTTAAAAAAATCACTGGTGTTTAAAATGCCTAAAAGGAAAAAATGTGAACAATTCTTTAAAATTTGAAAAGAACATCAAGTATAACAACAACAAAAACTAACAGAAATAATAGCAATAACACATTTACTGTTATTGCTATTGCATGGTTTATATA
>NW_013953628.1:57037-58723 GCF_001266775.1 Austrofundulus limnaeus
AGAATAGAATAGAATAGAATAGAATAGAATAGAATAGAATAGAATAGAAACAGCCTTTATTGTCCTGCAGAGGGGAAATTCAGGTGTCACAGCAGTATCCGTACAGAGGTTCATACACTAGTTACTTCACAAACTATAGACAGTGCACACAAAACAAAAATTAACACCCACTTGCCATGATGTGAATACTAACTAGAGAATTTGCATTTCCGGCGAAAATGCCAGTGTGAATGCCTCTTGCTGATAACTTTAGCTTAAGAACAGCTAAGAAACAAATTGATGATGTCACTGATGTGACTGTTGATGTGACTGATGATGTCACTGAGGACATCATCACCAAAATTGTAAAACTTGAAATAGCTAAAAAACTATAAAATTTTAAGAAACAAAAAATCACAGCCCGAATGTCCTGAGTGAGATGAACATTTTAATATATGAATGGTTTAAGAAGCACAAAAGTTGTTGAAGGAGAAACAGTCCAAAAAATGTATGGAAGAAACTGGAATAATAAAGAATACAGAGAAACATTTAAACAGTAGTGTGAATGCTGTCAAGGCATTCACACTGATAATAAAAACTATAATATAAAGAATTGTGCAAGCATATAAAAAGATGTGTTTTGTTTTAGAGACGGTAGACTATCAGAGTCCAACATTAGGAATCAGAAATCGCCTGTTTTCAGTGTGAAACATACAGAACAAACAATATAGAACGCTGTGTGGGATCAGTTTGTGATACACTTCTCTGCATTTTGACTTAGCTCAGATTATTACATGTTCGGCTGCAGTTTTGCACAGTTGCTGCATTGGGACCATTCTAATTTTCTTTGGTAATGTGACCACTGTGCACTGCCAGTAGAACTATTTGCACCTGAAAAGTTCAGATTGTGATCCAGTTTGGTGTGGGCAGCTTCTCAGAGGGACCCCCTCTCACTAAAAAATTCTGCGTTATTCTAAAGACAGCGAGCCTTTTAGCTGCGCTCCTGTCTATTTAGGCTGTCCTGGCGTGACAAAATGCCGGAACACAATTGTGTGACCCAGTTCTAAACCATCACCATCATCAGTGTGGACTAAGAGGGGTGACAAGGAGTGAAAAAGGACAGGAGACATGAGAACAACACAGTGATCCACAGACTTCCCATGGCATTAATGCATGCCCTACTTAAATGCTTAACATGAATAATGTTGTGCCCCCTCCTCTCCTTTCTTCATGAGACAATACCATGTCTGTTTTGGATGAAATGTAGCATTTTTTTGGCTCTGCTGGAAAGCTGAAATATCCCCCCCCCCTCTCAGAAGCATCTCTGCCCCCCCTTTTTTCCCCAGGAGCTTCTGAGAACAATTTTTAAATGTTAAAATTTTTACATTTTATTTGCACAGATGAAACAGGAGGGGACTTACCCAGGACTTTGAGAAGTTCGTCGAAATTCTCACTGCTCCTCATCTTCCAGTTGCCGGCAAAGTTGGGCAGCATGTCTGCTGAGGCTGAATGTGGAGGAGGGCTGCAGAAGGAACCTGATCTATGTCCTGCTGGACTCTTTCACCCTCCTCTTCCTGGCTCCTCTGCTCTGAGCTCAGCCTCTTGTTCACACGTTACACCCAGCTGAGATTGGGGTGCAGTTTATTCACAGAGATTGATGCTCTCTCTCTCTCTCTCTCTCTCTCTCTCTCTCTCTCTCTCTCTCTC
>NW_013953628.1:58789-60069 GCF_001266775.1 Austrofundulus limnaeus
TCTCTCTCTCTCTCTCTCTCTCTCTCTCTCTCTCTCTCTCTCTCTCTCTCTCTCTCTCTCTCTCTCTCTCTCCCCCTGTGTCATGCACAGAAACACACAATTTGCTATTTCTATAGCTGCCGTCTTTAATGGAAGGCAGAAGAGGTCCCTCCCTGTCAAGGCTTTGTCTCATAGTACAGTTTTTAGCCTTGTTTATTAATTTATTTCATTCTTAAAATTAACAAAGAGCCATTAGGAAAACAAAAAGAAAACAACGTAAATCAATTATTATATAAAATGGTGCCGAAAGAGGAAGAAATCTTATGTCTGACCCTTATTAAATAAAAACTACTTAAAACAAACAACTTAATGTGAACAATCTCAATTTAACAATTTAAAAGCAGAACAAAACAACATAAGGAATCATATGATAGCTTCACTAAACACATCATCATGCTTTCTTAATCAATTTAATTTAGTAATATTTTAAACAATCATTGCATTGTACAATATAAACAAAGCTTTATCATTTAATAACTTGTTTACTTTAAACAGCAATGCAGTTTATTATGAAATTTCCATGTCAAGTTTTCGTCAATGATGACAACCTAAAATTTTTATTTCACAAACTCTACAAGTTTCTCTTTTATCAATACGGAATGGAACTTTGATAATTTTCTTTCTGTTACCAAATATCATATAATTCAATTCAATTCAATGATAATTTATTCAGCTGAAACCACGTTTGTACCTTCCTAAACTCTGTCTGTATCACCTCCCACATCTGTCCAGTATTGTCACCAGAATGAAAAAGTGTTATGTCATCAGCAAACGGAATACAATTTAAAAAGCTTTAGCAATGACCAAATCATTCACTTGTAAAATAAACAGTTTTGGTCCAAACACAGAACCCTGAAGAACTCCACAAGCGATATTGCATAATTCAGATCTTGCATTATTTAGTTGAACAAACTGTTTCCTATTTTTCAAACTAGATACCCACTGTAGTGCTAATCCTCTGCCACATTCATTCAACTTTTCAATAGGGAATGGTCAAACGTGTTGGAAGCCTTGTTTAAATAAACAAAAACACTAACATAAGTTTTTGATCGACAGCAGTTGATATATCAATTCTTTATTAATTCCATGAGAGCCATTGATATTGAATAATTTGTTCTGAGCCCATATTAGTAAGTAAGTAAATAAGTAAAGTTTTATAAAGCACCTTTCATTGAAATAGATTGACAAGGTGCTATAACGTGCTGCTCAGAGCAGGCATGAGACAGAGCACTGTATATATA
>NW_013953628.1:63099-65354 GCF_001266775.1 Austrofundulus limnaeus
ACTTTTGTAGGTGGAGCCAAAATGTACCAATCTGTGCCACAAGAAAAAACACCTAAATATTTTAAACCTCTGTAACTTTGTTGTATTTTACTTCAGCAGCAGGAGGTTTTACACAGGT
This sequence comes from Austrofundulus limnaeus, assembly GCF_001266775.1. Lineage (NCBI taxonomy): Eukaryota > Metazoa > Chordata > Actinopteri > Cyprinodontiformes > Rivulidae > Austrofundulus > Austrofundulus limnaeus. The sequence goes on from NW_013953628.1 coordinate 63,218, forward strand.
AATGTCCATAAGTGGATTCATGGTTTCCAAGAGTTTTTAGCCTCATTCATTGTACTTTTGAAAAGCTTATATACTGTATAATGCAGAAAAACCTCAGGCGAGGGGAAAAAAGCTGTTTTTTCTATGTTCCATCCTCAGTATGTCTGAAACAAAAGTATATGATGTGATACTGACACTCCTGATGAAATCTACCAAGTGTTAGCTTTATTTTGATATCAGGGGTATTTATGTGGTGTTTTTAGGTGCTCAGATACACCCACTTACATTTAGACAGGCTTTTTGAAGCACAAACTTCAAGAAAAGCCCCTGGGGTTTGATTAAATCTGTACGTTCAGTGGGGGATGTTGCACTGCACTGTGACCCACCCCATGGACTTCTAAGTTTACATTTAATTTTCTTCTATGTTTTTTCCATTGCTTCTTTGTAGCCCATGATGATGCCATCTGGACAGCAGCGTGGGGAAAAAGCCAAGTGGACGGCTCTGAAACCATCGTCACTGGTTCTCTTGATGATATGGTGAAAGTGTGGAAATGGTGAGAGGTTCTTGTTTTACATTGTGGGTGTTAATACTGTAGGATTTAGGAACAAAAGTTACTTTGGCTCCAACATTGTTTTTGGTATCTCAGGCATTTCTTGTTACATTTAACACGTTTGCATAATTCATGTGTTTTTCCGTATTAAAAGTTAGAAAAGTCTCACATTTTGACAAATGCTGGAACTCCTAAAGTTGGAGAAAATGTTCATACTACATCAAATATGACATTCTGTTCGTATAGTTGGATTTTTTTTTTCCAGATACGTTTGCACCTTTTAGATGTTTCATTAGTGAAACTTTGTTTAAATGAATGGAAAAATCATGTAAAAGTTATTTTTTTAGTTTTAAGATGAAAGCTATTCTTCATGCAGGTGTGATGAAAAGCTGGAGCTGCAGTGGACGCTGGAGGGCCACCAGCTGGGGGTGGTATCAGTGGACATTAGTCATAATGGAGCCATTGCTGCCTCCAGCTCCCTGGATGCACACATCCGCCTCTGGGACCTGGAATCAGGAAAACAGATCAAGTCCATGGACGCTGGACCAGGTAGGGTTGATTTAAAGAACTGAGGATGAGTTTTTAGGTTTACACTTTAATAACTTTAATTTCTGGCTCTGAATCTGTCATGTGACAAATGTAAAGGCTGTTAGAAATGATGTGGTCTGACTGTGTCAGGCTGAGAATTAATGGAATGCGTTATAAATAAAACATTATAAATGTTACAAACTGATGCAGTAGTTGGACCGAACAGCTTTTTGTTGGATGTTTATTTTTTCCTCTATCCTACTCTTCTTCCTCTCCTTGTTTAGTTGATGCGTGGTCTGTCGCCTTTTCACCCGACTCCAAACACATCGCCACAGGAAGCCATCATGGTAAAGTCAACATCTTTGGTGTGGAAAGTGGAAAGAAGGAATATTCTTTGGACACACGAGGAAAATTCATCCTAAGTATAGCTTATGTAAGAAATGAATATTTATGACCTTTTTGTCCTGTCACACAGGCAGGGACTTCAAAATGCTCTCAGTCCGCCCGTCTATCTGTTACAGCTTCAGAAAGCTGTAACTTTCACATAGAAAGGCTAAAAAAATACACCAAACGTGGTATGAGTCATCCATGTTGCATGCCTGATGTCGTCATATGACATCATCAAAGACCCTGACAACAGGAAGTGACCTTTTTTAGGCTTGGAAAGTTCCATCTCTGACTTAATCAGCAACAAATTGTGTCAGGACACAGATCATACGTTGCTTTCTTTAAATCAGGGGATCTTAATCTTTTTGAGCTCGGGGCCCAATTTGTTGAACGTAAAGTAGCACGAGGCCCAGTCACACATTACCAATGTATGGATCAAAATGATAATTATTCTAAATACTGGTTTAATTTTTATTGTATTTACTGAATTTATTCATGTATAATACTAGAAATTTAACCCTAAAAATCATCCATAAAGTAGGGGGGTCGAATTATACACGGGTTATTGGTGATTAGATTTTTTATGCTTTTTAAGCTCAAAAATGATGATCGTGAAAAATTTTTGTAACTGATTAATTGAATATTAGATTCAGTTTTGTATTTTATACTTTCTGATCATTTCAGTCTGTAAG
>NW_013953628.1:65364-66381 GCF_001266775.1 Austrofundulus limnaeus
CTTTTTTGATACATCATTGTTGACAATAGTTACATGTTTGAACAATAGTTTCAAATATTGATAATCAACACTAAGTTTTAAAAAGAAATTTTCACATTAAAGAATAACTTTTGGTATTTATAAATGTTTATTTGTCATTAATAAACAGTGTACTGTTTTACACTTTTCTATAAGTCTCCCTTTGACAGTTGTGAATATTTATAATGCAGTAATATAGAACATAATGTTACAATATGTGTTTCTTATTGTTATTGTGCTTACAATATATTAACCTAGTCTGAAATGTTTAATAAGCACCTTTAGATGTCATATGTACGTGAACTGATTTGTCTCATTATTTGGTAAGAAACTGGACTGTTTTGTCTCTTTCTCGTCCTTAGTTATTGCATAATAAACATTTATTAATGATTTATAAAGTGTTTACAGATGAATTAATATAATATCTATAAACTCTTTATAAGGCCTCTATAAGGGGAGCCTTGTTGTAAAGTTTATTAAAATTAACTCTATGTAAATAACAATGCCTATCAACTCATACAGTCTGTGGTTTAAGCTGTATCTTTTTTGAGAGTTAAAAAAATGCAGTTTTTACCATCATATGGTCTAAAATCCTGTGTGATTTCTGTGGTGTGTACCTCCAGATTTCGTACTGTCGCTAGGTGGCGATAATGAGCCTCTCAGTTGTTTCCTGAACTCTAACATGGAAAATCAAAGTAGTCCAAAGGGCGGAAGTTATGTTTAATTCTGTGGTGTTTCGCATCGAGACACATGAGAATCTATGAGCTTTCTCATGTTAGCAAAACACTGTCCATTTTAAGGTATGATGTCGTAGATAATAACTGGTTTAATGTCAGAAAACTGATCGTCGCTGTTCATTGCATCTTGTAGCTGCGCTAACGTGTTAGCAACAACTGCTAGCCACCGTTAGCTGCATGTTGTACACATCGATTATTATTATTTCTGCAGACAGGTTAAGTGTTTAGGGTTGCATTTAAACACCCGGCTTCTATATATATA
>NW_013953628.1:73476-74713 GCF_001266775.1 Austrofundulus limnaeus
TATATATATATTATAAAGACTGCAAAGGCTGAAAAATCCTGAAGTCCATGTGAATTTAGAGGTAGTTTGAGAATTACATTTTTTATGCTTTTTAAGAAAAAAATGGGCGGGGGGGGTCGTATTATACATGAGATTGTATTATATATGAATAAATACAGTAGTCATTACAGAATGGCGACTACTGGCATCTAGTTCTATCTTGTTATACTTGGATTTTGATTTGTGTTTTGGCTCATTTGTGTTTAACTCTGTTTATGTGTTGAAAAATATATTTACAGTATTTCCTCCAGCTTGTAGTAACTTGATTTGATGTTTTGCTCATCAGAGTCCTGATGGGAAGTATTTGGCCAGCGGAGCTATTGATGGAATCATCAACATCTTTGACATTGCCACTGGGAAGCTGCTCCACACACTCGAAGGCAGGTTGAACAATCAGCGTTCATTATTAAAGTTGCAGCACAGAGTACTTTTGATGAATAATTACGTAAGTAAATGTTTTTAGTAGATTATGTCAGGGAGTCTGTATACAGTTTGAGTATTTGTTTATAGAGCTGCAGCTCTAAAATATTTTATTCATTGATGATTTATTATTAGTTGGATATGTACATTTGTGCACAAGTGTCTGCCAGTACGCCAGTTATTTGTTTTTTATATTATTTAGGAACATTAGGCGGCATGGTGGCTCAGTTCGTAGTGCTGAGGCCTCTTGGCAAGAAGGTTGCCAGATTAAATCCCAGCCCGGGGACCTTTCTGGACCTTTCCATTCATGTGTGTGGGTTCTCTTCCTCCCACAGACCAAAAACATGACTGTTAGAGATTGGTAACTCTAAATTGTCCTAGGTGTGAGTAGGTGCATTTCCACTGACCATGAAAATGCGCAAATTAGAATTTTGAAAATAAATTTGCTCAATGGAAACACATTAATTTAGAAAAAAAATTACATTTTTCGACAAAATGTTTTTGCGCTAGGATGAGGTGGTTTTTCGGTTGTATCGAAATTGGTGTTTTTCGCAAAACTACAATGGAAACACTTTTTTCACATCACAGGAGTCACGTGATCAACAACCGGCTGTTTCTACTGGCGAAAAAGACAACAACAAAGAAGACAACGGGAAATAGAAGTAGTAGTAATATCACAGAAGTAGTATAAAATAGTAAACTCACTGAGCGCTAGTGTCGTGGTAGCAACATGCTATGTGTTTACATCCATTGCCGCCATGTTTGTAATGACTTATCA
>NW_013953628.1:74723-76283 GCF_001266775.1 Austrofundulus limnaeus
GTGTGTATGTGTTATCATGTGTTCTTTCTCTTAGCCTAAACAAAACTGAGTGACGTTCTGACGTCTGACGTAAAAGGTAACACCTCCAATGGTGTAACCAGGAAGAGATGTACATTATAAGCTGAATTCATTATTATAGTAGAAAGAAAGTTGTCAGGGTGTTAGAGTCTCTGCTTCTGAGCAGAGTTGCTCTGCTGTGTTTGGGTTTTCCTGAAATCAGCCCAAGGTCTGACTGAGGCCTGTGTGCTGAGTGCTGTTCTGTGAACCTGATTGGAGTCAGAAGACTGAAAATAAAGTTTTAAAGAAGAAATCCAGCTGAATGCTGTTTATTTGGATATACCATTTTGAACAACGCATATTTTTCCAACAATTTGGTGACCCCGATGTGATGGATGATCTTGAATAAGAAAAGAACATTGAATTTTTATTTTTGGCTGTTGAAGAACCTGAGAAGATTTTTGAAACATCATCTACTGAGAGTGAGTACAGAACAGCTTCAAGATGCCTCCTTACTTTTCCTAAGAGGATTTCTGCCAGCTTCTCCAAAAGGTGACGGTGTTGGAGCTCAAGATTCATCGTCTGGAAGAGATGAATGCTTTGGAGAACTCAACATGTGTTAAAATGAGTGAGAAGGCTGAGATGAGAGATCAACATGGAGAGGAGATGGAAGCTGCTTCTGAGGGTGAAGCTGTATGGAACTCTGTTTGAGTTGGGGGGTAGTAATATACTCGGATAAATGTTTTTACTTATGTATTTTAACTGAAATATCAGCCTCATTAACAAAATCCCTGAGTCCGGAAATGAAACCCCGTCGTAAAAAGCGATTGAAGCTAGCTTGCCTCTAAAACTCCTTTGTGCCTCAGAGCGAGTTAGTAACAGATCCAAACAGGCAACATGATGGGAAAAGAAAAAGAAAAAAAAGGCAGTCCTGCATAACGAACTAATAATATTAATGTGTGACCGGGCCGCTCCTGACACAACAACAAACACATGGTCGGCTGTAATGGCTGCCGTCTACCGGTGTTCTGTAAAAGTTGGTCTACCTGAAAAAAGTTTCCCCACCAGAGGGGGCGCTTGTGAGACACAGCGCATGAGATTGTTGCTGAGTGGGATTCTGATGCCTTTATTACAGAGGAGGAATACCAGAAACTTTTAATGATACTGATGATGGTGAGCCTGATTTTGAAGGCTTTTAATTCAGCTTCATCCACACTTGTTAGAGCCACACAGCTCTATCTGTTTGTTAGATCACACCAGTTAACAAATGAACATTTGATAAAATAAAATTAAAAACTGATACAACAGTCAAATGATATTTTTACTGATATATATACAGTGGTGTGAAAAAGTGTTTGCCCCCTTCCTCATTTGCTGTTTTTTTGCATGTTTGTCACACTTAAGTGTTTCGGAACATCAAACCAATTTAAACAATAGTCAAGGACAACACAAGTAAACACAAAATGYAATTTGTAAATGAAGTTGTTTATTATTAAAGGAGAAAAAAATCCAAACCATCATGACCCTGTGTGAAAAAGTGATTGCCCCCTAAACCTAATAACT
>NW_013953628.1:79001-84385 GCF_001266775.1 Austrofundulus limnaeus
AAGAGTCGATCATCAGATATTGTCCAAGATTAACCTTCAGGGTGGATATAGCTCGCTAGCAGCCTCTCACCGAGGACCTATCCACGTCATCATTTACCCAGAATGCTTTGTGTGGAAATAAAATGGCTCTTTCCATGTTAAAATATAGTTTTAAAAATTTACAAAACTAAACATCCTACAGTATTTTTATAGTCTTTATTCTACAGTTAAAATAAATGTTTATCAAATAAAGTCTAATGTTGCAACGGATCAGGGATCCCTTTAAAACTATTTACTCTGTCTTCAATGCTTCACATAGTAATTTTATTGAGACTTCACCTGCTGTGTGTGAAAGCTTTTTACACTTTTTTGTTGACAAAGTCCCTTCTATTAGATCCAAGATCATACCCTCTGCTCACGACCCTTTACTTTTTGTGCCTTGTTCTGCAGTTTTTCACAGCTTTGAATGTGTGACCCTGCAGTCTTTGCATGAGGTGGTTAGCCACTTAAAGCTAACGGGTTCTCCAGATGATGCTATGAGGTTTTCTTTGCTTTGAGTCTTTCAGTTCTTACTCTTGTAAATAGCAGTTTGTCTTCAGGTGTTGTTCCTGTAAATTTGAAACATGCAGTTGTCCAACCATTAATTAAAAAAATCAACTTTGGATCCTGATGTTCTGGCAAATTATAGACCTATCTCTAAACTACCTTTTCTTTCTAAAATTCTTGAGAAGGTGGTTCATTATCAGCTAATGGTCTATCTTATTGAGCACAATATTTTAGAGGTTTTTCAGTCTGATTTAAGCCATTCCATTGCACAGAGTCATCTCTTTTAAAAGTTTTTAATGATATATTTTTAGCAACTGATTCTGGTGACTGTGTTGTTTTGGTGTTGTTGGATTTATCAGCTGCTTTTGATACAGTTAACCATGGAATATTACATTCTCATTTGGAAAACTGGGTGGGCATTGGTCATATGGCTCTGGATTGGTTTAAATCTTATTTGGCCGAACGTACTTTTTCTGTCTGTCTTGATGGCCATATGTCCTCCTCTGCTCCACTGTTGTGTGGTGTTCCACAGGGCTCGGTTCTGGGCCCTCTTCTTTTTCTATTGTACCTCCTTCCTCTTGGTTCTATTCTTAGGAAACATGGGATTGCCTTTCATTGCTATGCGGATGACACGCAGATTTATTTACCGCTGAAGAATATAGATTCCACCTGTCTTCAGTCTCTGTTTTTATGTCTTGAAGATTTGAAGGCCTGGATGGCCCAAAATTTCCTGAAACTTAATGATGATAAATTGGAGGTGCTGTTTTTTGGTAGATCCAGTAAAGATCCCATGACCCATGCTGGCTGTTTGGCACAGAATGTAAAACCGACCATCACGAATCTAGGGGTCAAAATGGATTCTGATTGGAAGCTCACATTAGAGCTGTTGTTAAATCCAGCTTTTTTCACTTAAGGCAGCTGGCCAAAGTAAGACCCATTCTCTCTAAACAACACTTAGAAATATTAATCCATGCTATTGTAACCACACGGCTGGATTACTGCAATGCTCTCTATTTAGGAGTCAATGATTTGTGCATTTCCCCATCTTCTGCTCGTCTCTTAACAGGTACACGGAAATTTGACCATATTTCCCCTGTTTTAGCTTCTTTACACTGGTTGCCAATACCTTTTAGGATTCATTTTAAAATTCTTTTATTTGTTTTTAAAGCTCTTAATGGGCTTGCACCTTTCTAATTGTCTGAGCTGTTGCATCCCTACACGCCCTCCCGTTCCCTTAGGTCACCTGACCAGTTGCTTTTGAGTGTGCCAAGGACAAAGCTCAAGCTCAGAGGGGACCATGTTTTTTCTGTGGCAGCTCCCAAACTATGGAATGACCTTCCTTTGGATATAAGACAGGCCTCTTCCCTTGATGTTTTTAAATCGCTTCTTAAGACCCATCTTTTTTCTTTGGCTTTTTTCACAATCGGGGATATTTGATGTGTGACTTTGTTTTGTTGTGTTTTTATCTGTTTTATTTGATTACTACTTTTATTTTTCTATTTTATGATTGTATTGTATTTTATGACTGTGTGCAGCACTTTGGTCCTGTTGGTGTTTAAAGTGCTTTACAAATAAAGTTGGTATGGTATGGTAGACATATTCAGCTGAAATTTGGATGGTGGTAGATGACAGTGATCTACAAATAGAAAAATCGAACTGTAAATTTAAAAAGGATGCCATGTGGCGAGCCTTTTCTCCAATAACTATTCTACTCTATTAAATCTGTAGTAATTCTATTTTTCTAATTTTTCTTCTTCATAACCATTTTAATACTGTCATTAGTATTGATTTGATTTGATTTATTTATTGATTTAACAGGAAACGATTACTAAAAATCAAGCCTGACTCAGCATAATTGCTGTTTTACAGCAGGTTCCTGTTCTGCAGCACATAAAACACTCAGAAATACAGCATCACAATCACATCATTATACACCATAGACACAAAGACAAACAAGCATACCAAATTTCAGGAAGGCAGCATTTGCAAAATAGGACGTCTAAATATGAGCACAACAAAAAGTGTCCAACAGATGGCAGACAAGATTCTTCTTAAAGGGCTGTAGTTTTGAAATGGACTTTATGTTTTGAGGAATGTCATTCCATGCTTTAGTATAAACATAGAAGAAAGACCTCTGGCCGTAACAGTTTTTAAAAGTTGGTAATATCAGTTGTCCTTTTGTAACAGATCTAGTTGAATGACCACTTCCAGAATTTGATTTGGGCAGCAATGCACAGAGAGTTCCATAATTGGCACCTTGGAAGATCTGAAAATATAAATTAATACTGTCATGGACTAATTATATCTGTGTCACCTTGACACTGTCCACTGTTCATATCTTGTGATAACTTATGCCGGTTCTTAATCTGTGGTTCCAGACGTCAGGACTTCAGCATCAGGCTGACCTCTCTCCATGTGAAGATATGGTGTTGCCTTGAGCTTAGAGCTGTCATTGGCTGTTAGTAACATGAGGCAGGTTGTGGTTGGTTGTACATTGTCACATGGTGTTAACTGGGAGTAAATCATTGGTTTGCCATCTTATGATGGGTGGCCACATTCAACAGACTTCCTGATTGTTTTCTGTTCTTTGTCTGCCCATAAATAAATAATTTTACGACCATACATGCAAGACTTTTTCTCTTGGCATTATTTCAACGTGTTTCTGTCCTTAATTGCCACGACAGATTTTTTGGCATTGTCGCAGTGACCACTAGGAGATCGACGGACCAAGGCCACATTGCAGGTGGACTGATATKAGTGAGCAAGGACTGGACTGCTCAGGACCGTGACTCCARCTGGATGAAAAGAACCTTTTTATGGTAAATTGTTTTAACAACAGATATACGCTGGTGATGATTGTGATGGATGATCTTGAATAAGCAAAGAACACTGAATTTTTATTTTTGGCTGTTGAAGAACCGGAGAAGATTTTTGAAACATCATCTGCTGAGAGTGAGTACAGAAAAGCTTCATGATGCCTCCTTACTTTTCCAAAGAGGATTTCTGCCAGCTACTCCAAAAGGTGACGTGTTGGAGCTCAAGATTCATCGTCTGGAAGAGATGAATGCTTTGGAGAACTCAACATGTGTTAAAATGGGTGAGAAGGCTGAGAGGAGAGATCAACATGGAGAGGAGATGGAAACTGCTTCTGAGGGTGTAAAACTGTATGGAACTCTCTTTGTGCCAGACCAAAAAAATCTCTCAGGAAGGATTAAGCTCTTAGATGACATCGAATGGCCAGAATTACAGAGAAATGCTTTTTCTCCTCCAGCGAGGAGAAGAAAGCAACAGGCTGTAATCAAAACAGCTGATAACAGCCAGAGAAATGAAGCAGTGTTTCTTCAAAACAGATTCACAACACTGGAAGAAACTGAGTCTGAACAAAGTTCATCTGGTGACCTCAGAGAGGGACCTGAGACCAGATCCAGATCCAGCGTATTTCTGTCTTTGTTAGAATAAATAATCCAGCTAATAGTTGGCACTGTTAACTATGGCACTATACAAAACATAATTCTGAAAAGTCAAGGCATCAGACAATGAAAGAACTGTACAGTGATGAGTCCNCGCTAGTGTCGTGGTAGCAACATGCTATGTGTTTACATCCATCGCTGCCATGTTTGTAATGACTTATCATGAGAACAAACATATTCACGTGACTTTAATAACATTTCTTACTTAATGGAAACACTGCAGTTGTGAAACTGTGTTTTTCAACATTAACAGAATATCGACAAAGTTTTGCGCACATTTGCAGTGGAAACGTAGTAAGTGACAGAGTGAATGGTTGTCTCGTTTGTCTCCATCTGTGTCTCTGTGATGGACTTGAGACTTGTCCAGGGTGTACCCTGCCCTTTGCACAGTGATGTGTGGACATGGTACCAGTGAACACTGTGACCCTCAAAGGAAGAAGCGGGTATAGATAATGGATGGGTAGATTTTTCTATTAACCAAGGATGAGGTGCTAGAATGTTTTTTTATTGTTGCAAAGTGATAAAGTGTCCGACATCCGTACGATACTAAATGATAGAATTACCTACAACTGTATTTCTCTCTGTTTTTATAGAAATATTTATTTGATAATGAATTTGAAGGATGGATGAGTTTGAAGGCCATCGATTTCCTTGTCAGAGCTGAACTCTTAAGCTGAAAGCATGTTTCCTGTCTCCTCAGGTCACGCCATGCCCATCAGATCTCTCACCTTCTCTCCAGACTCACAGCTGCTGGTCACAGCCTCTGACGACGGCTACATCAAGATATACGATGTGTACGATGTTCTGCCTCAATTCTGTGGATGATCATTACTTCTCATGTTACTTTATTACACTTTCATCAAAATAAATTCAAAGAATATATTATAAAATGTGCATATTTACAGCAGTTGGACTAATTAAAAGGTAAATGATTAAAACATTTTACTCTATAATAGGCAACATGCCAACCTGGCCGGCACGCTGAGTGGACATGGATCCTGGGTTCTTAATGTTGCCTTCTCCCCTGATGACATCCACTTTGTCTCCAGGTAACAATAATTACCGTAATTGCTTAAAACGCATGCTGTCCTAAGGCTTATAAACAGCTTGTTAAAAAAACGCATAAATTGAGGAAAATATGCTAATGTCGAATGAAGATTGGTGACGATGGAGAGCAGTGAGTAATGAGACCTGTGAAATTTGTGATATTTAGCCTGTTAAGATTTTAGATTTAGTATTAGTTTGTACAGTTTTATTGTGTTTTAGTCCAGAGGTTCTCAGCCTTTTTGACCTCAGGGCCCAATTTGTTGAACATAAAGTGACACGAGGCCCAGTCAGACATTACTAATGTATGGATCAAAATGATAATTATTCTAAATCTTGGTTTAA
>NW_013953628.1:92483-95955 GCF_001266775.1 Austrofundulus limnaeus
ATAAATCCATAACACAAACAGTTTTTCTGGCATTATTTAAAACATTAGATAGATTATATAAACTGTAAAATATTAATAATTGGATTAATATTATTATTAATAGTTTTAATGATTTCTACATCGTCAGTCCTTTTTTTCTGCTCTGTTGTCAACATGTACAGGAATGGGAAATCCAGACTCTTGACTGGTTAGCGTTAGCTGTTAGCTTCTCCAGCCGATCACACGGTCACCTGGTTTAACACACTCCAGTTCTATAGAACCTCTTTGGTACTAATGGAGTTACTATGCCTATTTATAAATATATCATTTCATTCAGGAGATATCGTGCACATAAGACCACCCGCGACAGACGACACCTCACTACCACACAGAGAACATACAAAATAACATTAATAAACTTTGGTTATGATGTAATTGCAAATCAATCAGCATGTGTGCGTTCATACTGTTACTAGTTGAACTAATTTAATTGACAGGTTTCCTCTCTTCTGCTCTCAGTTCGTCTGACAAGAGTGTGAAGGTTTGGGATGCAAGTTCCAGGACTTGTATCAACACTTTCTTCGACCATCAAGACCAGGTGACTCTTCTGTTTGTTATGATTCATCTCAAAGTGAGACCCTCTGTTCTGTGTGCTGACACTGGGGGGATCAGAGGGGTCATGAATCGGCTTTCTCCACCTAACTTCTCTTTGATGTTTCAGCTCGGGGGGGGGGAAAGCCGATTTGCCGAGCCGTCATTGGGTCTTTGTTAGCAGCCACGTGCAGGGAGCTGGATCTGTCTTCCCACAAAGCTCCAGGCTGAATTAGCACAGCTCCCCTGAGAACAGATCAGAGGCAGTCAAGTCTGCAGTGCTGTTTGTGTTCATCATCTGCAGAACCTGAAACTCTAGAGACAATTTGCTGCCAATTAACTGCTTAGCTTCGCTTTGTTCCCTGGTTTCAAGCTTTTTCTCATTTCTTTTTCGTTTCATTTCAGTCCTTATTAAGGACACAGAATCCTGGTCCATATAATAAAAGGAAAGATAAAAATTACATCACAAACTATTTACACACCTTGTATAGACAGGTATGCCAGTGTCTCCACATTCTTGATGTCTTTCTGACAGCTGTTTCTAGGGCAGGGCTTGTATAAAACCATTCTGCTGATTCTCAACTATACACATAAATGAATAGATACAGTGTCTAATAACCGCTACATAAGATCTAACTAATTAGCAAGCATTTCGTTTTCTCTACTGTGCCGTGGAACACTCGTAATAGTCTCAGAGTCATTAAATGCCACAGTCAATTTCTGGAGACTCCTCTTTGTATAGCTATGCCAACGATGGGCTGAAAGTCTTAAACAATACAAGTTTAACATTATTATTAGAGCACGTGAAACTTAGGAAAGAGAAAACTTGCCTGTCCATACAATCTACATCTCTGCCTATACATATCTCTATTGTCACGTAGATCATTGGTGAGATAATGGCCAAGATACTCGACCTCATCTGTCTCTTGAAGAGCATGACCACATAGCTGAGCTTCTCTTGTTCTTATAATCATTGTGTGGCCTTTTTGAGTGCTATACTTTAGATCAAATATCTATTTTCTAGCAGAAATACCTGACTAGATAAAACTAATTTATTTTCATAACAAAAACATTTTAAATGTTTCCCAAACAAGGATCTATCATCAGAAATGTCATAATTTGCATATATGCAAGTGCAATCCAATTCCTGTAGGATTGTTAGAATACAAGCTAGTCTATTTATTCATCCTCATTTTCTGTACACTTATATGGCATACGTATATACATTCAGCAGGATAAACCTTGAATCATTACAATAAACTTCATTCCCAATCATCCAATCTAACTCAACACTCTCACCTGATTATCAAAGATCTTCTTCCAAAAAAATGGCTACACCACCAGGTATCCTGCCTTTAATTAAATTAGAACAGAGATCAGTAGTTGACTCTCCAACACCATAAAAATCCTTATGTAACTCGTTCAGCTTAAGGCTGAGTCACACTACAAGATTTTAAAACAGTCGGCTGATTTTCAAAGACTGAGAGTCCACACGTGAGGATAAAATGTCATGGATCTACCAGGTTTGGTCCTACAGTGTGTGGTGTACAGCCACACGGCAACAGACAACACACCACACACGAAAAGATATTTCATTCATGAACAGTCAGATGTCACATATAAAATCACGCGAGACTTCCTGAAATCTCACGAGAATTCATATGTCTGAGGAAAAATGTCACGTGACCTCCAGAGAGACGTGAGTTCAGAGTAAAACATTTACGACAAGAAAGACACAATGTGGATCGTTTGTGGACTATTTTTACCAGAGGAAAAACAATTTAACATCCAGCAGACTTTCTGCTGAGTCATGACAGTTTTTTGTCTTCTGTATTTTGGAATCCCCTCCGTGTTTACGTCACCTAACTTTCTGATTGGCTACACGTCTCATTCACAGGCTGAGAGCTCAGGTGAACACTACACACACTGTGATATCAGACCAAAAAAACCAAACATGTTGAATATCCCCGATTTGAGGTCGGAGCGGTCCTGATGTTCTTCCAAGCCAACTAGATCACTCTTAACTCACCACCCATGGCAGGAATATCTGCTCAGATTATCTTTAGAGCCATCATGATAATCTGGACTTCCTTAAGATTGTAGGAAGGGCAAAAATTGGCATGATTTTCTTGTAGTGTGACGCCAGCCTTAGCTGAGGCCTGTTTTACTAAAAAAAAGTCTCTTGTGCACCTAAAAAAATCACAATCTTCAAAAAACTTGTCCACAATAAAATACTGTAGTTTGTCCCCATCATTATGTCCTACACGCAGACCACGCACATTGTAAGACACAATGGAAAAAGTCCCTTTTAGTCATTCATCTTAGCCACTGTGTTCACCGTCCATCCAGGTTGTTCGTTGTTTAGTAGAGGGATGATCCACTGCAGGATTTCTATGTCCATTGTAGGGTTGGGCAACATTGGTAAAAAAAAATAAATCACGATTAATTGTGGTATTTAGTCGATAATGATTAATTTGATGATTAATCCCCTTGAATCCCTGGACGATCGTATGTCCTAGTCACATGATCAAATTAGTGGGACAGATTTGCTCTTTGTAAAAACTTGTTCCAAGTTGTGTCAAAATTACAGACTTCAGGCTATACATCAAATTTTAAATTGTGTTGATAGATAAATAAATTACAGAACTTTTTTTTAATGTTCATCATTTTGAAGCGGAGCGGAGCACTGAGCGGACTCTGCCTGGTGGCATTAATCGTCAATTGCCAAAACATAATCGATTAATAAACCTTGGATCATTACAATAAACTTCATTCCCAATCATCCATTCTAACTCAACTAACATTCTAACTTACTTTCATGGACAGAATTTCTAGGCGCAGCCGAGGTGTTGAGGGGATCCGTTTTGGTGGCCTTAGGATCGCATCTCTGCTTTTTGCGGAT
>NW_013953628.1:96695-98014 GCF_001266775.1 Austrofundulus limnaeus
GAAGTGGCTGGGGAGAGGGAGGTCTGGGCCTCCCTTCTGAAGCTGCTGCCCCAGCGACCCGACCCCGGATAGGCGGAAGAAAATGGATGGATGGATAATCGATTAATGTTTGTCTGGCGATTAATTGCACACAATACGATTATGCCCAACCCTAGTCCATTGCCACGAGCTTCATAATAGCAGCGAATGTACGCCTCAGCTGGCCACACTTAACGTTAATATCACTGCATTCAGCTGTGACATGAAACGAGCCGTAGCGACTTTGAGCAGAGGCAATCTTTTTACACAACTGTTTTTTTAAACTTTATTAAAACATTTAATTAACATACAAACATTTTAATATTGAGACTGATATTGAGGTTCCACATCATTTTCATACATAATACAATTTTTCATTTGTTATAATACAGGGTTTAGACAGGTATTACCAACTGAAAGATCATGGTAGAAAGTAAAAAAACAAAACAACAACAACAATAAAAAAAACAAATTAAGTCAGAATTAGGATGTTCCTTTATAGAGATAAGTCACAATAGGCTTCCACAGCCTTTCAAAGTTTTGGCCTTTTAATTGAAATTGTGCAGTTATCCGTTCCATTGTACCATATTTTTCGGACTATAAGCAGCACCCGCCATTTAAAAAAAAAATAAAAACACAAACATAAATGTATAAGCCACACCGGACTATAGCAGTCCATTTTCCAGCACCCCTAGCAGTCCAGCCTTTCAGAACCCATTGGTAATGGACTCATTCACTCTGCTCCACGCTGCCGTCTCCAACGCGAACCATTCAGTGGAATGTTCGCGAACGTTCAGGCCGAGCTTACGTGCAGTGGCTCTAATTCTCTCCTGTTCTGCAAGTTCGATATCCTTCAACTTAAAAGCGGCATCATAGGAAGATCTTCTATTCTTTTCCATGATGAGCGCGTTTGAGTTTGAAGAGAAATATTTCGTTGTGTCTGTCGAAGATTAATCCGTTGTAAGGTGTCTGCTACTAGCTAAAACAAAATGGCGTTTTGTTCTTCTTCCTTTTATTCGCAGCAACCGCACCTACGGCTAAAGAGCCCTCTGGTGGCTGAAGAAAAAAATCCACGTATAAACTGCACCGGACTATAAGCTGCATGGTTCAAAGTTCAGGAAAAAAGTTGCGGCTTATAGTCCAAAAAATACGGTATATACAGCGGGTAAAATAAGTACTGAACACGTCACCATTTTTCTCAGTAAATATATTACTAGAGGTGCTAATGACATGAAATTTTCACCAGATGTTGGTAACAACCCAAGGGTTCCATACATTCAAGTAATAAGTAATAAGTAATA
>NW_013953628.1:100725-102743 GCF_001266775.1 Austrofundulus limnaeus
GTCCCCATCAAATTTAAAATTTAATTAATTTAAACCCCCACATTTACCATAAAACATTAGTTCATCCAGTGTTTCTCTTGTTTAACAAATAAATTTATTTCATTTTACCTGTAGAAAACTCACATTAAGTGTTTTCTTATGTAGGTAAAAATCTGTTTTCAAATCAGTTTTCTGGGGGGAGGACCCCCAGACCCCCCACCAGTGGGTCCCCCCAACATTACAAATACTTACTCTTGTTTTTGTCTCTGAATGTTATAAAATCAGTGATATTATCTGTGAAATTACAAATTCAACATCTGTTGGTGAATCTATAGCTTTATATTGCCATAGTTTTCAATTAGTCGTTTTTACAAACACATCATAAATTTTCTGTTATTCACATTAGTTTTGGTGGCCCCCCCATGGGCCCCCCTGAAAAAAAATTTGCAAGCGCCACTGATGATTGGCTGCATTTCAGGAAAAGGGCAGTAATTCTGGCTTCATTATTCCTGATGAATTAACCTCCCCAGTTTGACCTGCAAAGGTAAACCTGGACTGCTCAATCAACACAACGGTTTGTGAATATCCTGTCCACATGCAGAGCAGTGATGGGTCCAGAACAAGAGACACTTAACCACCCTGAACTGCACAAGTCTGTTTCACACTGAATATTTGTTTGTTTTCAGGCACTGGTTGGTGTCACACATTTAATCATACACTGTGCTCATAATACCAACTCTGTTATCCATCTGAAACTGTAATCATGGCAGAACGACATTTCACCTTGTTTCCTTTTATCTCCACCCATGTTTGGAGGCTTAGATCTTTCTGTCAGTAAATGTATGAATCCTGAATACACACAGTTTCCCTGCAGTAAGTTGATGAAGTTATTGAACTTCACGTTCTTCTCTTTCTTCAGGTGTGGAGTGTAAAGTACAACAGCAACGGCTCAAAGATTGTCTCCGCTGGCGATGACCGCGCCATTCACATCTACGACTGCTCGTCCTGATGAAGAGCAGTGAGCAGGATGATATACTCAGAGGTCGACCAAATCATGGAGTTGAATTTGGTAAATTTAGGAGGTGCGGAAGTTTTGTAAATGTGATTTTTTTTTTTTTTTTTGCACTGGCTGAAAATAAAAAGATTTGTTTTGGTGCCTTTGTTCTTGATGTTTTTCTTTAAACTTCACAATTACAGAATAATTTCAACACAGTAATTTTACCATACTGTTCATAACGAGAAAAAGTCAAACTGAATGCTTTTTCACTTCTCTCGATGAATTATGGGGTTTGATTTGAATCTCTTAAATGACAAGCTTCATAAATTGTTTCAAGTTAAAACTAACTAGCATTAACATTATTAAAAATATTGTTTAAAACAAGTAAAGCTTTATTCTACAGGTCAAGGGTCTTCCAATAGGATAATGGACTAGATAACAGAAACACCCAAGGACTATTCTGAAGTGTCTTTCTGAGCCCAGGGCCTGTATTTATCAAACTTCTTAGAATTCCTCTTAAGAATGCTGCTAAGAGTGGACTTAAGTGTAAGATAATTCTTAGTCAAAAGCTGAGAGTAAAAGTCAGTTAAGCGTCTCAGTCTTTAAGTGAAGTGTAGAAGTAATGCTTAAGTGTCAGTCTTACTTTAAGTTAAGTGTAAGAGTAATTCTTAAGTGTCAGTCTTTAAGTGAAGTTTAAGAGTAATTCTTAAGTGTCAGTCTTTAAGTGAAGTGTAGGAGTAATTCTTAAGTGTCAGTCTTACTTTAAGTGAAGTGCAGGAGTAATTCTTAAGTGTCAGTCTTACTTTAAGTGAAGTGTAGGAGTAATTCTTAAGTGTCAGTCTTACTTTAAGTGAAGTAGCAGGAGTAATTCTTAAGTGTCAGTCTTACTTTAAGTGAAGTGTAGGAGTAATTCTTAAGTGTCAAAGCTGATCCTGGATGACGTAGTTGTACCTGGGGGCCCGGTGCTTGTGGTTCCTTCTGGGGTCTTTGGCTCTGGCCTCCCCTTATGTCTGCCTCGTGCCTCGTTTCATCTTCATCATCC
>NW_013953628.1:103335-104994 GCF_001266775.1 Austrofundulus limnaeus
CAGGGGAGGCCCATTCCTCCCTTTTCCTTACTTAGCTGCAGAGTTTTGTACCTAACTCTGGGTTTTTTYCCTTGCCATAAAAACCTAGATATTAATCTATCCCAATCTGAAAAATATTTCTGAGGTAYTTCTACTGGAAGACATTGGAAAAAATATAATAAACATGGGAGAATGTTCATTTTAATGGACATAATTCTGGAACTAAGGGATAAAATGGGTATGACACTCCATCTCTGTACGTCTGCTGTTATTCTCGCATTAAGAGGACAGTAATTGTGGTCAAATAATTTTACTAAATTCTTTTGTATGTTAATTCCAAGATATTTAATGTATTCTACATCCCAATTCCATTTGTAGACTGTCCTGATCTGTGCTGGGGAGTTAATTGATAAGACCTGGATTTTTTTATATTGACTTTATAGCCTGAAAGTGCACCGAATTGCCTCAACATTTCCATTAACTTTGGTAACATTTGTGTGGGCTGGGTTAACATTACGAGTAAATCATCTGCAAATAGAGCCAGCTTCTGTTCCCCTGAGGGAGTTATGACACCTTTAATGACTGCATTTTCTCGTATCATCTGACTTAGGGCTTCTATGAAAATAGCAAACAGGAGTGGCGTCAAACAGCACCCCTGTCTTGTATCTCTTTTCAATTCAAATGGTTTAGTAAGGTCACCATTGATTTTAATTCTGGCTATAGGTCTGTCATAAAGTGCTGCAATCATTTCAATCATGTTGGTCTGAAAGCCAAATTTTGCTAAAACTTTGAACAGGAAAGACCATCTTACACAGTCAAATGCCTTTTCGGCATCTAGGCTGACCAAAAGTAATTCCAGTTTTTCTCTTGTGGCTTGGTTCACAACATGGAGTATCCTCCTGATATTCTCCTGGGCCTGTCTTTGTCTTATAAATCCTGACTGGTCTTTGTGGATTAGTCCTGGTAAAATGATTTCTAATCTTTTAGATAAGATGCTTGTGAACAGTTTATAATCAATATTTAATATACTGATTGGGCGATAGTTTGCACAATCCGTTCGGTCTTTATCGTCCTTAGGAATAATAGTAATAATAATAATAATAGTAATAATTGCTTCCCTCCACGAAGTGGGGATTGTTCTTTGTTCCAGCACCCAGTTAAATGTTTTTAGAAGTATGGGCCCTATTTGGTCTTTCATTAATTTGTACCATTCTGGGGGATACCCATCAGATCCAGGTACTTTCCCTCTGTTATGGACTAATTATCTATCTGTGTCACTTGTTCAATGTTAATCTGTGTTGGCCCAGACAACAGGACTCCGCAACGGACTGACCTCTCTTGTTTGATAAGAAACTCTTTGAGCTGGGAGCCCTGTGATAGGCTGGAGAGTACATTGGGCGATCTGTGATTGGTTATAAGCACGTCATATGATGTTATCATGGTGTATATTATTGGCTGTAGGGCTGCCACAAATGATTATTTTAATAATCGATTAATCACCGATTATTTATTCGATTAGTCGACTAATCAGATCATACGTTACTTGAATATAAAACATACAGCTTATCAAGTCAGAATGCAGCTGCTATTCTATAACCATGGTTAGATTTTAGCTATATGCTGTAACTAACTTGCTGTGGAAGGTAAGTTCTGCTCTGCAGATATTACACAGGTTTCTGT
>NW_013953628.1:105994-107866 GCF_001266775.1 Austrofundulus limnaeus
CTCTGTGCCTCTGCTTCTCTCTGTCACTGTCTCTCCACACTGCTCACTGTGTCTCCAGAGGCCTCATATATATATTAACAAACATTATGTCTTCTTAACAAGATTTGATACAAGGTCAATGGAAAACACAAAGATAAACACAAGTGATATCTAAGAATGACTGTTGTTAGTAAATCTTGTTCTGACTTTAATCATTCTGTCTGCAGATGAACAGCATGTCATGAAAACCTAGGTCATTAAAGGATGTCATGAATTACTGGCTTAAACATAAAAGTATTAGTTCCACCACACCCTCCTTTTAATCTTCCAATAGCCGAATATAATTTCTCTTTTGTTATTTTAGAAAATAAATTCAAATTTTGATCATGAGAGACCTTTGGCAGGTGTATTGATGATAGAAATGCATCGATTTCCAGGTTATTATCCACTTCGGTTTGCATATATAGTTCTCTATAATARTCTTCAAAACATTTTTGTATCTTCTCCAGGTCTGTTTCTATCATTTTTGTTGATGGATTTCTTATTTTATGAATTGTTCTTTCTGCTTGCTGTTTTCGTAGTCTATATGACAAAAGTTTCATTGATTTACCCCCTGCCTCGTAATACTGCTGTTTAGTGAACAAGAGCTTTTTTTGTATTTCTAATGTATTGACCATATTGATCTCTTTTTTAATTTTGTAATCTCAACTCTTGTGGTATCTTTTAGGGTTTYTGAATGCTCTTTTTCCAATTTCCCTAACTCTTCCTCCATTGCCTTCAGTTTTTTTTTGTTGCATTCTTTTTTCATCTGAAGAGATTGATATAATTCTACCTCTAATCACCGCCTTTAGTGCATCCCAAAGTATTGCAGGATTAACTTCTTTATTATTGTTGTTGTGGGGAGCTGTGGCAGAGTGGTTAGGGGAGTCGTCCTGAAACTGGAAGGTCGCTGGTTCGATCCCCCCGTCCAGCCGTCTCAGTCGTTGTGTCCTTGGGCAAGACACTTCACCCGCCTTGCCTACTGATGGTGGTCAGAGGGTCCGGTGGCGCCGGTGCATGGCAGCCTCGCCTCTGTCAGTGTGCCCCAGGGCAGCTGTGGCTACAGTGTAGTTTGCCATCATCAATGTGTGAATGTGAGTATGAATGGGTGAATGTCTGTTAGTGTAAAGCGCTTTGGGGTCCGGAGGGACTTGAAAAATGCTCTATAAGTTCAGTACCATTTACCATTTGTTTCCCATGTATAGTTCAATTTCACTTTTTATTTTTTCCTTTATACTTAAATTGTTAAGGATATTTGTATTAAGTCTCCAGCAGCTAGATTTAATTTTATTATTCAGTTGTATTGTCATAGAAACAGGGTTATGGTCTGAAATAGTACAGGGGCCTATTTTGCATTTTTCTGCCCTGTGCAGATCTTTTTTGAACACAAAAAAATAATCGATACGAGAGTAAAGTTTGTGTGCATTCGAATAATGTGTGTAAATTTTTTCTGTTGGGTTTACTTCCCTCCAAACATCCACTATTCCTAGTTCATTCAGTTATGTATTCAGTTTTTTGTGGGTGTTTTGGACTCTGAATTTTTTGTTAGTTGAGTCCAGTCTTGGGTTCAAACATATTAAAATCCCCACCACATATTACAGTACCCTGGCATTTTGTTGTCATAGTTTCAAATATGTATTTGTAGAAAGACCAATTACTGCCAGGTGGAACATAAACATTTAAGAGACTTACTAAATTGCCATTTTAATTTTCTAATTTGTAGGGGTAACCCTGGTGAAATATTCATTTCTATTTTTTGTCTTTGATTTTATATATTACACGTATAAGAAGAAAATCATTTTAAAGTGTTTTTATTTTCTTTAAGTGAATAGGACAATAAGTCCTATATATATG
>NW_013953628.1:108866-110449 GCF_001266775.1 Austrofundulus limnaeus
AAATTATCTGACAAACAGCAGCTCTCATTTACAGTCGTCTGGTTCAGCTCCGTATATTTCTCCTCTCAGTCGGGTTGTTTACAGTAGGGTTGTTTACAGCACACCATTTCTGTTAGCTTGTTAGCTTAGCCTCCGTCACAGCGACACACACACTTCAGCAGAGGCCACGCCTCCAGGAAGAATCACTTCTCTGTAGCTGACAGTGCAGACCCTCGTATGAAGCACAGTGACAGACGGGGTCTGGTTTAGACCAGGCTACATTTAAAGGAGTCATGAAACAAAATCAGAAACTGAAATCTCATTGGTCCAGAATGTAAGCTCCGCCTACTTCATTGTGTTCATAAAAAACTCTTAAATTTATCTTTAATTAGCTAAAAAACACACACCAAGGCTTTCCTGTCAGACAGCAGCTGGTCTGCAGTTAACAGGAAGTGAGGCCAGTCACATGATGTCGGTAAACCACAGGTTCTCAAACTGGGGTCCCAGGACCCCCAGGGGTCTGCGAGAGGTATCTTGGGGGTCCTCAAAAAAATGTCACTAAATTGTTAATATGGTTTTTATTTTTAAAAATGCTTGAAGAACAATGAACTAATAAAAGGAACACAATAAATGTAATAAAAGTATATATTCCCACAGCATTCAGGGGTTGAAATGAGAATAAATGATCCTTTAAAACAGCAGGGGGTTTATGAGGGGGGGGGTCCACAGACCCCTGCAGTAAACAACATGGTTAAGGCTGACGGTACAATGAAACAGGATTTGTTTGCCCCTGACTGATTAACTGAAATACTTCAACATTTTAATCTGTAATTAGAATATTTTTAATCATTTTTTAATTTTCTGCTGAAGTTTAATTTTTTTAAAAACAAGCTTTAAAAAATGAAAACATGAAATAAACTGAGTGTTAGCTCTTTAACGGCTGTATTTTTATGTAAACTTAATTAATCCTTCTTTGATGGGTCACTTTTTGAGGACCAAAGCATTGATTAAAGTCTGTTTTGTGATTGGTGCAGCTGTTGATGCTAACTAGCGTGTGCTAAGGCTTTTATGGCACTAAAAGAAAACACCTGAAGTCCTGAGGTGATCTGAGAGCTGATTGGCTGGCCTGCAGGAACTTAAAGTTGTGTCAAAGAACGCCTTCTCTCAGGGTTAATCACTAACCTACAGTCTAATGCACGGTTACCATGGTGATACCGCTGTTAGCATCCAGCTAACAGTGCTAATCTTGAAGCTAACTACAGTGTTAGCTAGTGGCAGTGCTCTGTGATGTCCACGACTACCGCCTTCCGCCAGCTGAACAGGAAGTAGCCCATCCCAGCACCGAGTGCCACGGCTATGCACAGGTAACCGTTGTAGGTCATAAAAACCAGCATCAGGAAGTAGCTGACCACCACCTGGACGATGTGGAGCCCAGTTTGCAGGAAGTGGGAGGGGCTTAGCATCCGCTGCCTGAAGACGACAAGAAAGTTATACCAGGTGTTAGTTTGTAACCCTGGCAGGAAAGATGGAAGAAACGCTGTTCATGTGACTGTTTTCTATTAAATAACAGCTTTTAAAAATAACAGCTTTTAAAAAACAAAAGC
>NW_013953628.1:111449-112162 GCF_001266775.1 Austrofundulus limnaeus
CTGTAGGACATAGGCTGAAATACATCCA
Organism: Austrofundulus limnaeus; assembly: GCF_001266775.1. Lineage (NCBI taxonomy): Eukaryota > Metazoa > Chordata > Actinopteri > Cyprinodontiformes > Rivulidae > Austrofundulus > Austrofundulus limnaeus. The sequence goes on from NW_013953628.1 coordinate 111,478, forward strand.
ATTTAGGTAAATCTGAAATTCTACGACATAGGCCAAAATCAATTAATTTTACTTTGAATGGCATCCAAAATTGGTTAACTAACATTATATTGTCAGGTTTAATGTCAGTGTGAGACATTTTAATTTTTTCTAATGCGGTGAGAGATACGAGTAACTGTTTTGCGATAGCTCGGATCTCAGACACTTTCAGAGGTGACCAGTGTCTTTGTTTCATAAAGTCAAACAAGGTACGATCCAGCAGCTCAAATGTAAAGCAGAAATCTCCTTTATATTTGAACCAGTCAAAGCAAGTCATGATGTTGATCTGGTCACGATCAAGCTTTCTGAATTTTAAAAATGCTTTTTTTTCCATCTTAGCTGAATACGCATCTTGTTTTGATATAACCTTCAGAGCAACACGCTGGTTCGTCTTATTTATGGAACACTTAGCTACTAATCCAAAAGCACCTTTTCCGAGAAGTTTTTCTACACTGTAGACATCAGATTTGTTGCAGATGGTGAAACCCTCCTTCATTTGACTCATCAGATCACTTGACTCAGAGTTTGAGGATTCTATCAAGTCCTTGTCATTTTCTTCAGGGTTGTTTTTGACAGGTGGCTCCACGATAGGACCAGGATGCAAGGTGTTTGTGCCACCTTGGTCCTTTGGTAAAGGGTTTGTGAGTTTGGGTTGACAATTTAACTT
>NW_013953629.1:0-2674 GCF_001266775.1 Austrofundulus limnaeus
GTGTCCCCCCCAGCCGCCCTCCCCGCGAGGCAACAACCGAACAACAGCCCCGGCCGTGCACGCGGGGGCTCAGCCGTGCACGCGGAGTGAAAAATCCGAACAGTTGAGCGATAATTAGCTGAATGAGGAAGAGGCGCGCGGCTGAATTCCACCGCTTGGATGCGCATCAAACTAGGAAGCAACACTGAGGAAGAGGAGGAGGAGGGGGGCGAAAAGGAGAAAAAAGGAGGAAGAGTCGCCCCCCTCCTSCTCCTCCTCCTCCTCCCAGCAGAAAGTTTGCCCGGACAGGAGGTGACTTGTTGCCCAGGAGGGAGCAACAGGTCGCAGGCAGAGAGGCGATGGAGACGCGCGGACTTACGCTGGACTTGGTCCGGGCCGGGCTGCTGGTGCCGAGACATCGTGGCGAGGAGGAGGAGGAGGAGGGTGATGAAGGCGAGGAGTGATGAAGTGAAAAATAAAATAAAAAAAGGAGAAGAAGGAGGGAGGAAGGAGGCTGCGAACTGGCTCCGAAGAGGAGAGGAATCAAAATGGCGTTTCCGAAGGGATGTGCAAACTTGGACAAACTTTACTCCGGTTCTCCTCCTCCTCCTCTCTCCTCCCTCCTCCTCCTCTTCCTCTCCTCTCCTCACAGGACGGGCTTCGATGGGGCGGTTCGGCTGGGTTCGGCTCGGCTCCGGGGGGTTCGGTGTGTCTCTGAACCTGATCAGTAAAGCTCATCACGTGTTTGTCTCCAGTCTCCAGGGGGACGTGGCCTCCAAGCATCTCTGCCTTCACGCACACGTTACCGGATCACCTCCTCCTCCCTCCTCCTCTTCCTCCCGGTACCGAACCAGTACCAGCTGTGATGCAACTACACCTAGGAGCCACTTTAACCCCCAAATATGTCCACAAATCATTTCCCTGACAGCGTTTACGCCACTTTACGTCGTTTACGTAACATACTTCAGCTTTAAACGTCAAAACAAGCACTTTTTACACAACTTTCCCCATCATTTCACCAACGTTTCACCACAAACCGTGAAAATAAAGTCACGTCTTTACCTGAACTCGTGCAGAAAGTTACATTTCCTCCTCCCGTCGCGGTGAGATCCGCCGTGAAGCCGCGACGAGCTGTTAGTTCATCGTCCGCGGCGACTTTAAGGCGTTAAACAGATAAGAACCATCCACACTCCAGAACTTCGAGCCGAGCCTGCTCTCGCGAGACTCGGTGAGACGAGGCTGCAGCCCGGAGGAGGCGGCGAGATTCCGCGAGATTTCGAGAAGATGCCAACCGTCAGCTTGTTTCCAGGGAGGTCCTTTTTTTTACAACTTTATTTGTTCAAAAACGATAAAAAATATTCACCCGGTTCAGCTGGGAGTCTGTTCCAGACACTTTTACAGGTTTTATTTAGTTTAACTTAAAAACAGAATAAATATAATGAATGTTTGTGGTTTATTTTAACAAAAAATAAGTTGTTTTTAAACAAACCCTTTAGCTTCATCAGATGTTTTTAAGTTTTCATTAATAAATAAGTAAATATAGTTGTTTATTTATACAAATATGTGAAATTAAAAAACTTCTAGTTTCATCAAGTATTTTAAATAAAACCTGTGAAACAAACACTAAACTTTAACTCYTATAAATGTAACTGAGGATCATTTCTGGTCAAAATAAAGAAGTTATTTATTTAACTCAGTAAGTGAAACAAAAAGTAAAATTAAAAAAATAAAACCAAGTCAGAAAAGCAGTGAGAAGAGAAAGAATCAGAACAAGTGAAAACACAGTGGAAAACAACACAAACTGGTTCTGGTTCTGGCTCAGGTTTGGACCGAGCCATGGTTTAACTGCACGTCTGTTTTTCACTTGATTTGTTCTCTTTTGTTAAATTAGAGTTTTTAAAAGATGAGTTTCATTAGATAATGCTTTGCTAGCTGCTGTTAGCTGCTGTTAGCTGATGCTAGCTGATGTTAGCTGCTATTAGCTGATGTTAGCTGATGTTAGCTGCTGATAGTTGCTGTTAGCTGATGTTAGCTGATGTTAGCTGATGCTAGCTGCTGTTAGCTGCAGGGTACAGACCTCTTGTTTATGGTTCAGATCCTGCAGGGTACTGGACCAGGACCACAGCTTGTGTTTGACCTGACCCACCAGAGGTTCTGGGTTTTAAAAATACTTTGTGATTTATTGATGGGGGTCTCAGGACCTGCAGGTCTTCTGGAACCAAAGTAAATGACTTTTAAAAGTCATTAAAAGTTATTAAAAGTCAGTAAATGACNTGTGTGGATGTGTACTTCTGTGTACACAGAGACACCATTACTGTGTGTGGATGTGTACTTCTGTGTACACAGAGACACCATTACTATGTGTGGATGTGTACTACTGTGTACACAGAGACACCATTACTATGTGTGGACGTGTACTACTGTGTACACAGAGACACCATTACTATGTGTGGATGTGTACTACTGTGTACACAGAGACACCATTACTATGTGTGGACGTGTACTACTGTGTACACAGAGACACCATTACTGTGTGTGGATGTGTACTTCTGTGTGCACAGAGACACCATTACTATGTGTGGATGTGTACTTCTGTGTACACAGAGACACCATTACTATGTGTGGATGTGTACTTCTGTGTACACAGAGACACCATTACTATGTGTGGATGTGTACTACTGTGTACACGTGTCAT
>NW_013953629.1:5258-6217 GCF_001266775.1 Austrofundulus limnaeus
TTATTAAAAGTCATTAAAAATTCATTAAAAGTCATTAAAATTTCATTAAAAGTCATTACAAGTTATTAAAAGTCATTAAAAATTCATTAAAAGTCATTAAAATTTCATTAAAAGTCATTACAAGTTATTAAAAGTCATTAAAAATTCATTAAAAGTCATTAAAATTTCATTAAAAGTCATTACAAGTTATTAAAAGTCATTAAAAATTCATTAAAAGTCATTAAAATTTCATTAAAAGTCATTACAAGTTATTAAAAGTCATTAAAAATTCATTAAAAGTCATTAAAATTTCATTAAAAGTCATTACAAGTTATTAAAAGTCATTAAAAATTCATTAAGTCATTAAAAGTCATTAAAAGTCATTAAAAGTTCAGTAAATGTCAGTAAAACCTGTTCTCCCATGTTTGTTTTGTTCTGTGTTCTTCTGAACTGCAGTTTCATTGTGCTCTGTACACAGCTCTATCTCATCTTATCTAAAAGCAATTTCTGATGTTTCAGAACTTTAATGAACTCTGTCGGGTCCTGGTTCTGGTCTGGTTCTGTCCTCGCTGCAGAGGTGAAAGCACAGCAGGTCCAAAAGCTGAAGTGAAACTGAGCAGGACCACAGCAGCCGAGGACCTCCAGGAAGTCTGCAGAGCTGCAGATCCGGTCCAGTTCAGCAGCTCAGAGGAAAGTTTAAAAGCCCCGTCCTGCTCCTGGCTGCACCTCCTCCTCTTACAGCCAGGAGCCTCCTGCAGGAGGCTCCTGGCTGTAAGAGGAGGAGGTGCAGCCTAAATTTAAACCTCCTCTTTGTTAAATTTAGTGCGAGGCGAGCGGCTGGACGGTTCACTCGCTGCATGTCTGGTTGCTCTCCCACATTCCTGACAGCCCTCCATCTCCAGATACAGACCCCTCCCCCTCCTCCTCCTCCCATCATCCCCTGCTGGAGCGAGGAGCGCACACACACACACACACACACA
>NW_013953629.1:7147-9106 GCF_001266775.1 Austrofundulus limnaeus
ACTTGTAGAACCATCAATCAGAACCTGTAGAACCATCAGTCAGAACCAGTGGAACCATTAATCAGAACCTGTGGAACCATCAGTCAGAACCAGTGGAACCATTAATCAGAACCTGTAGAACCATCACTCAGAACCAGTGGAACCATTAATCAGAACCTGTAGAACCATCACTCAGAACCAGTGGAACCATTAATCAGAACCTGTAGAACCATCAGTCAGAACCAGTGGAACCATTAATCAGAACCTGTAGAACCATCACTCAGAACCAGTGGAACCATTAATCAGAACCTGTAGAACCATCAGTCAGAACTTGTAGAACCATCAGTCAGAACCAGTGGAACCATCACTCAGAACCTGTAGAACCATCACTCAGAACCAGTGGAACCATCACTCAGAACCTGTAGAACCATCAGTTAGAACCTGTAGAACCATCAGTCAGAACCTGTAGAACCATCACTCAGAACCAGTGGAACCATCAGACGTGTTGTTCTTCCTCCTCTGTTTCCAACATGGCCGCCCCCACACCTTCAAGTCGTCTCTGAGGAAACAGGAAGAGGCTCAGAATAAAGGGAGATACTCTCCAAAATAAAAGCCTGTGTGAGTCACAGCTCAGATGAAACTGTTGAAGTTTAGAAAAGTTTAACAAACTCTTGACTTTGTTTGATTATTTTTAAACAAATGTTTGAATCTTTTCTGTAACTTTTTTACAAACTCGTCTCTTTTATTAAAAGTTTTGTGCTTCCTGTTTTCAGACGTAAATCAAGTTCTGGAGCAGCTGCTCTTCATCTTCATCTTCATCTTCATCTTCATCTTCATCTTCCTCCTCACATGTTGTCATGACTGAAGGAAGTAAAAAGTTTTCTGCTGCATCCAGAGAGGNCTCTCTCCATCTGACATTCAAAATTTCTGCCTTCTGTCCTCAACTTCTGATTGGGGTCCACTGGTCTCTTTAAGTTCTCATATCAACCCAGTAGAATCATCAATCAGAACCATCAGTTAGAACCCATGGAACCATCAATCAGAACTTGTGGAACCATCAGTTAGAACCAGTGGAACCATCAAACAGAACCTGTAGAACCGTCAGTCAGAACCTGTAGAACCATCAGTCAGAACCTGTAGAACCATCAATCAGAACCTGTAGAACCATCAGTCAGAACCTGCAGAACCATCAGTCAGAACCAGTGGAACCATCAGTCAGAACCAGTGGAACCATCAATCAGAACCTGTAGAACCATCAGTCAGAACCTGTAGAACCATCCGTCAGAACCAGTGGAACCATCAGTCAGAACCTGTAGAACCATCAGTCAGAACCAGTGGAACCATCAATCAGAACCTGTGGAACCATCAATCAGAACCTGTAGAACCATCAGTCAGAACCAGTGGAACCATCAGTCAGAACCTGTAGAACCATCAATCAGAACCTGTAGAACCATCAGTCAGAACCTGTGTAACCATGAATCAGAACCTGTAGAACCATCCGTCAGAACCTGTAGAACCATCAGTCAGAACCTGTAGAACTATCACTCAGAACCAGTGGAACCATTAATCAGAACCTGTAGAACCATCACTCAGAACCAGTGGAACCATCAGTCAGAACCAGTGGAACCATTAATCAGAACCTGTAGAACCATCACTCAGAACCAGTGGAACCATTAATCAGAACCTGTAGAACCATCAGTCAGAACCAGTGGAACCATTAATCAGAACCTGTAGAACCATCACTCAGAACCAGTGGAACCATTAATCAGAACCTGTAGAACCATCACTCAGAACCAGTGGAACCATTAATCAGAACCTGTAGAACCATCAGTCAGAACCAGTGGAACCATTAATCAGAACCTGTAGAACCATCACTCAGAACCAGTGGAACCATTAATCAGAACCTGTAGAACCATCAGTCAGAACCAGTGGAACCATTAATCAGAACCTGTAGAACCATCACTCAGAACCAGTGGAACC
>NW_013953629.1:11185-12396 GCF_001266775.1 Austrofundulus limnaeus
AACAAAAAACTACACTAAACTATACACAACAACAAAAAACTACACTAAACTATACACAACAACAAAAAACTACACTAAACTATACACAACTAAACTAGACACAACTACACACAGCTACATGCAACTAAACTATACACAACTACACACAACTACATGCAACTAAACTATACACAACTAAACTATACACAAAACTATACACAACTAAACTAGACACAACTATACACAGCTACATGTAACTAAACTATACACAACTATACACAACGAAACTAGACACAACTACACACAGCTACATGCAACTAAACTATACACAACTATACACAACTAAACTAGACACAACTACACACAGCTACATGCAACTAAACTTTACACAACTATACACAACTAAACTAGACACAACTACACACAGCTACATGCAACTAAACTTTACACAACTATACACAACTAAACTAGGCACAACTACACACAACTACATACAACTAAATTATACACAAATATACACAGCTAAACTAGACACAACAACAAAAAACTACACTAAACTATACACAACTACACACAGCTACATGCAACTAAACTATACACAAAACTATACACAACAACAAAAAACTACACTAAACTAGACACAACCACACACAGCTACAGGCAGCTAAACTATACACAACTACACACAACTAAAATAGACACAACTACACACAACTTAAATTGACACAACTATACAGAGCTACATGCAACTAAACTATACACAACTACACGCAGCTACATGCAACTAAACTATACACAACTACACACAACTACAAAAAACTACACTAAACTATACAAAACTATACTTCACTACTGAAACTGATCCTGTTCAGGAGCTGTGAGACTACACAACTACACAACTATACACAAATACACAACTAAAAAACTATACACAGCTACACACAACTAAACCATACACAACTATACACAACTACAAAAAAACTACACTAAACCGTACTTAACTACTGAAACTGATGTATAAACTACTGAAACTGATGTATAAAAACTACGGAAACTGATGTATAAAAACTACTGAAACTGATGTATAAAAACTACTGAAACTGATGTATAAAACTACTGAAACTGATGTATAAAACTACTGAAACTGATGCATAAACTACTGAAACTGATGTATAAAACTACTGAAACTGATGTATAAAACTACTGAAACTGATGCATAAACTACTGAAACT
>NW_013953629.1:12695-14066 GCF_001266775.1 Austrofundulus limnaeus
ACACAGAACACACACAGAACACAGAACACACACAGAACACAGAACACAAGCTGTTCCAACTCTAACATCATCAGTCACAAAGAAATAAAGTTTTAAATGAAAACTAATCAGAACGTTGGAGAGAAACATCAACAGACACCATTCAAAGGTTCACCAGGAAGCTGGACTTCAGTAAGTTGTCCTGGACCTGACCTGGACCTGGTCCTGGTCCTGAACCTGGTCCTGGTCCTGAACCTGGTCCTGGTCCTGGTCCTGAACCTGGTCCTGCAGGTTAAAGGTTTCTCTGCTCCAACACAGCTGGTTCAACAGATGATTAACAGGATTCTGTAGAACCTGAAGTGGACATTTAATCACTGGATCAGGCGTTGGAGAAGAGAAACAGGTAACACCTGTAGGATGGTGGACCATCAGGGCCAGAACCAGGACCAGAACCAGGAACAGGACCAGAACAAGGACCAGACATGTTCTCTCTCCATCTGACCTTCAAAATTTCTGCCTTCTGTCCTCAACTTCTGATTGGGGTCCACTGGTCTCTTTAAGTTCTCATATAAACCCAGTAGAATCATCAATCAGAACTTGTAGAACCATCAATCAGAACTTGTGGAACCATCAAAAAGAACCTGTATAACCATCAGTCAGAACCAGTGGAACCATCAGTCAGAACCTGTAGAACCATCAGTCAGAACCAGTGGAACCATCAGTCAGAACCTGTAGAACCATCAGTCAGAACCAGTGGAACCATCAGTCAGAACCTGTAGAACCATCAGTCAGAACTTGTGTAACCATCAGTCAGAACCAGTAGAACCATCAGTCAGAACTTGTGAAACCATCAGTCAGAACCAGTAGAACCATCAGTCAGAACTTGTGGAACCATCAGTCAGAACCTGTAGAACCATCAGTCAGAACTTGTGAAACCATCAGTCAGAACCAGTAGAACCATCAGTCAGAACTTGTGGAACCATCAGTCAGAACCAGTGGAACCATCAGTCAGAACCTGTAGAACCATCAGTCAGAACCAGTGGAACCATCAGTCAGAACTTGTGGAACCATCAGTCAGAACTTGTGGAACCATCAGTCAGAACCTGTAGAACCATCAGTCAGAACCTGTAGAACCATCAGTCAGAACTTGTGGAACCATCAGTCAGAACCTGTAGAACCATCAGTCAGAACCTGTAGAACCATCAGTCAGAACTTGTGGAACCATCAGTCAGAACCTGTAGAACCATCAGTCAGAACCTGTAGAACCATCAGTCAGAACTTGTGGAACCATCAGTCAGAACTTGTAGAACCATCAGTCAGAACCTGTAGAACCATCAGTCAGAACTTGTGGAACCATCAGTCAGAACTTGTAGAACCATCAATCAGAACCTG
>NW_013953629.1:14619-15687 GCF_001266775.1 Austrofundulus limnaeus
ATACATAGCCATACTCAAATAAACTATACACAACTATACACAACTAAACTATACACAACTAAACTATACACAACAACAAAAAACTACACTAATCTATACACAACTATACACAGCTACAGGCAGCTAAATTATACACAACTATACACAACTAAACTATACACAACTAAACTATACACAACAACAAAAAACTACACTAATCTATACACAACTATACACAGCTACAGGCAGCTAAATTATACACAACTATACACAACTAAACTATACACAACAAGAAAAACCTGCACTAAACTGTACACAACTATACACAGCTACAGGCAGCTAAACTATACACAACAACAAAAAACTACACAAAACTATACACAACTATACAGCTATACACAACTAAACTATACACAACTATACAGCTATACACAACTAAATTATACACAACTAAACTTTACACAACAACAAAAAACTACACTAAACTATACACAACAACAAAAAAGTACACTAAACTATACACAACTATACATAGCTACAGGCAGCTAAATTATACACAACTATACACAACTAAACTATACACAACAAGAAAAACCTGCACTAAAATATACACAACTATACACATCTACAGGCAGCTAAACTATACACAACAACAAAAAACTACTCTAAACAATACACAACTATACACAGCTACAAAAACTACTCTAAACTATACAAAACAATACTTAACTACTGAAACCAGTCCTGTTCAGGAGCTGTGAGACTACACAACTATACACAACTACACAACTATACACAGCGACATGCAACTAAACTATACGCAACTATAGACAACTATACACAACTACAAAAAAACTACACTAAACTATATAAAACTATACTTAACTACTGAAACCAGTCCTGTTCAGGAGCTGTGAGACTACACAACTATACACAACTACACAACTATACACAGCTACATGCAACTAAACTATACACAACTATAGACAACTATACACAACTACAAAAAACTACACTAAACTATACACAACAACAAAAAACTACACTAAACTATACACAACAACAAAAAACTACACTAAACTATACACA
>NW_013953629.1:16687-17168 GCF_001266775.1 Austrofundulus limnaeus
GTGTGTGTGTGTGTGTGTGTGTGTGTGTGTGTGTGTGTGTGTGTGTGTGTGTGTGTGTGTGTGAGGACCTGGAACAACCAGTTTTGTGATGCTGATACATGCAGATACAGTTGCCATGACGTTGACTCACCTGGAGCTGCAGGGTGGGGGAGGGGCAGGTCCACACCTGAAAATACAAAACCTGAACCAACGTTAAATGGTCCAAATGTTACTAAACTCAGAGATGGTTCAGTGTTGGGGACCAGGACCAGGAGCTCCTCTTGGACTCTGCTGGTCTGGTGCTGCAGCTCCAGGTCCTACAGGGATCTGTAGGCCTCAGCTGGAGGACCTGAACAGACCTGCAGACCTGAGGTGATCCATGTGTTATCTGGTGCAGGAAGTGAAGCCTGCTGGCTCCCTCTAAAGGTGAACTGCTGTACCTGCTCCCTGCTGACCCACCTGTTTGGATCAGAACCAGGTCAAAGGTCAGTGTTTGTTAAAC
>NW_013953629.1:18168-19104 GCF_001266775.1 Austrofundulus limnaeus
TTGTTGGTCACATGCAAGCTGAACTCTGTGTTACCTTCTGGGTACTTGTAGGTCAGTGTGATGTCTTCAGGAGTCCAACCTCCCACAGATTTGGTGTACATGAGGATCCCAACAAAAGTTGTGTCCTTCTTGAATGGAGTCAAGTTGCCGTATTTGTCAGATTTCAAGAAGATCAGGTCGCTGTTCACCTGGAAGACAAACAGAGGGATTCTAACTACAGAGACACACTGAGAGGTTGGACACCAGACATGTTGGTTTAGTTTCTACCTGACCTCAGCAAATACGAAGCCAGCGTCAAACTGGTGACACAGCTCACCATTTTTAACGGCAGTGACGGATGTCGGACCACAACGGAAAAAACCTTAAAGAAATCAGATTGGAGTAAATCAACCCATCATCTACATATTTATTGTGTTCTTCTGTTTGTGTCATACCATCACTGGTCTCCTGGGGCGTGGCGTCCACCACCTGCCAACCGGAGAATTGAGGCGGCAGGTCGACACGTCTAACGTAGGCCTCGTTCCAGCAGTGGTAGTTCCTGCAGACAAGTCATGCTTTTATTTTACAATTTATGTACAAACAAAAAACCCAAAGCTAACATTTTTAGTTAAGTGATTCAGTTTCAGATAAGGGCTTAAATAGAGCTGATAACTTTTGATCACTTCTATTTTACTTTAATAAACTCTGTTTGGTTGAATACAGAGGTTCTGTAAAGCCCAGGTTCTGTTGTGGTTTGGGCCACTACTTCTGCAGAGCCACTGAGCTCTCTGTAAAGTCCACCACAGACCCACCAGATGGAGTCCTTGGTCCTGCGTCTGTCAGGCGAGCCATCAGGCAGGAAGATGAGTTCGGTCTTCAGGTTCCCCGTGTTGTCATGGGCCGAGTTGTAGTTGGTGATGAGCCTCGCTGGGATCCCGAGGGTGCGCATAACTGGAC
>NW_013953629.1:19116-20129 GCF_001266775.1 Austrofundulus limnaeus
CACAAACACACAACGGATCAGGTCCACCTGACCCGACTCAAACACAGAACCGGTTCCTCTCTGCTCACATTGGGCTCTGGGCACTTGAAGAGAGAAGTTCTCAGATCTGAAGCTCTGAGAAGTCACTCCGGTGTAGTAGACCACAGAGACTTCCAGGTGAGCTTTGACCGTTTTGTTGATCTCGCCCTGGTTGTAGAAAGTCACCACGACTTTCACGGGTTCACCCAGAGGAGGCTGCACAGGAGCAGAGAGGAGTTTCTTTTAGCAGACATGATGATGGTTGTGTTTCTGGTTCACTGTTTTGCAGACGATGGGATGATGTTGGTGTTTCATCAAACACACATCAGAACTGCTGTGTGAATATTACCGGGTCGGCCACGATGACAACATTCAGTTTGCTCTCAGGAACATCAAAGCTTCTCCTTGCACAGCCGTATGATTCAGCCTTAGCCATGGTCTGCTGGTCCTGTGGACTGCCTGCACACATCAGTGTCCTCCTTGTTAGCATCATGTGTTAGTTTGGTTGTTGTTGGTCACATGCAAGCTGAACTCTGTGTTACCTTCTGGGTACTTGTAGGTCAGTGTGATGTCTTCAGGAGTCCANGGTGAACTGCTGTACCTGCTCCCTGCTGACCCACCTGTTTGGATCAGAACCAGGTCAAAGGTCAGTGTTTGTTAAACAACATCTTTAATCTGAGTCACTCAGCCAGGTTCAGGTCCTGGACTCTGGACCACAGCAGCACCACACTGTTCTTTCTGTGGTACATTAGTTGTGTTAGAGATCATGGTTCTGTTGGACCCAGTTCCAGAAGACTTCCTGGTCCACTCCTCAGACCATCACCCCCGTGAGGTTCAGTGGTTCCCTCAGATCCTTCTTTTCAGTTTTCAGTCTTTATCACATTAATTATCATATTTTATTTGTTTTAATTGTAAATGCTGACAGCGCCCTCTAGTGGCTACAGTAATTATAACTCTAAAATCTGCTTCCTGTTTACTTCAAGACTTCTTTAAAT
>NW_013953629.1:21030-21974 GCF_001266775.1 Austrofundulus limnaeus
GAGCCACTGAGCTCTCTGGAAAGTCCACCACAGACCCACCAGATGGAGTCCCTGGTCCTGCGTTTGTCAGGCGAGCCATCAGGCAGGAAGATGAGTTCGGTCTTCAGGTTCCCCGTGTTGTCGTGGGCCGAGTTGAAGTTGGTGATGAGCCTCGCTGGGATCCCGAGGCTGCGCATAACTGGACCAACAGGTAACAAATAAGTCATTTCTATCAGAGTCATCAACCAGTCCCACGAGTGGTTTAAGAATCTGGTCTTACAGGTGTTCAGGACGCCAGCATACACCCAACACTGAGCGAAGCCAACAGGAGCACCAGTGTTTTGGTACTGAAGAAGGATTTTGGCACTTCCTGTCCAGGATGTTGGGGCTGTGCCCATGGAGAAATCCTCCCCCCATTTTCCAATCAGCACACCATTATCATCCTGAGAGTTGATCTGATGACAGAAATAAGAAGACTCAGCTGATTTAAGCAACAACAATTCACCAAAATAAAGCTCATTTAACAACAGTCCAAATATAATTCATCTAAATGCAATAAGATTCTTAATTACAAGTTAATCCAGCACAACCCATACCCAGTCAGTGCAGTCAGACTCAGGACTTTGTTTTTAATAAAAAACAAAATACCTAGATAAAAATCACGAAAGACGTTTTGTACACGTGTGTACTACACTGTCAGTATTAGCTGAAGAACCAATTTAAGTGTATTTCTGTTTTTTCTAAAGTTTAAAAGATTTAAAAACAGAAGGACTGATTAGATGAACTGTTAGCTGATCCTTTAGAACTAAACCTCATTAAAAACTGAAATGTGACTGTTGGAAATCCTCTCCTGCTCCTGGTTCTCACCATGGCGGATGCCGTCCTAAGAACTTTGACAATATCACCGCGACTTTCAATCGGCATCTGGCAGGTGTCCAAGATGTAGATACAGGCATCCAGAACGC
>NW_013953629.1:22873-23602 GCF_001266775.1 Austrofundulus limnaeus
ATTTATTATATTATTTAAAATGGTTCATGGTTTGCACATTCTGTGTGTTTGAAACTAAAATGTAATACATTGTGAATATTATTGAAACTAACAATTTTAATCATTTATTCAGCAACAAGAATTCATGTTTTTCTTAAACCAAGTTCCTTTATTAAGATTTTAACTAAAGATTATTCAATAAAAAACAACCAAATTATCTGTGATGCACTGCTCCTACCCACATGACAAAAACTATAATAAACACGTTGCACATTTAAATACTGATTAGCTGTAAAACTAAAGTTTAGTCTTTAGAAACAGATTCTAACCAACAGAGAGCAGCACAGCTCCAACAAACATCCTACTCTGAGCCCGAAAACAATTCGATATGTTTGTTTGTTCTTTGTTTTTAATAAAGTTTCTCTCTCAAAACATTTGAAGTAAAACATTGAAAAAACACTTGATAATAAATATTGTGTCACAGAACAACAGATTTAGTTGTTTAACAAAGCAAAAAGAAGGCAGATTTTAGAGTTTTAGTTGTTGCAGTTGGTCCTGGTGGGCAGCAGGGGGCAGTGTTGACCCTGGCTCAGTGGAAAGAGTCACACTCAGGGCAGCAGGTGAGCAGTCCAGCTCGCATTCTGATTGGACGACATGGATTTGATGGTCGAAGTCAGAAACAAGGTCAAACACACAAATCAGCTCGTGCCGTGTTTGAGTCCGATAATTAAACCTGAAATTCTGTGTGTG
>NW_013953629.1:23675-25272 GCF_001266775.1 Austrofundulus limnaeus
CCTAAGAACTTTGACAATATCACCGCGACTTTCAATCGGCATCTGGCTGGCGTCCAAGACGTAGATACAGGCATCCAGAATGCCGGCCTCAAACTGCAGGACAGCAGTTTGTTAAATAACATTAAAGGTTGTTAAATTTATGGTCTGTGTGATGTCAGACTGGGATTACCTGTCCAAAGACCCAGCCCCGCTCAGTCACCTGGGTGTTTGTGCCCTGATATATTATACCAGTGGGGTTAAGGACGTACTCTGAACGTCCAGCATCCTCAGGATAAAACACATCATCGTCTGCAAACAGTCACACAAGATAACCTCACTGGTCAAGCATATATGGCTCAGTTCAGGTTAAACCAAATGTTTTTAGATAATAATCACATGTTGATGTAAAATCATGACTCGTTCTAAAACTTTGGCATCATCACAATATTTTATGATCTATTTAAAACAATGTGAGGTTTTATTTTTAGCACTGCAGACATTTTACCATCATTTGTTGAGTTTTTGAAATTTTACTTGATTGATTTGTCTTAGACAAATAACACATTAGATATTAAAATGTATATGTAAAATAAATATATTTTAATAAAGAAAAATCACGTTTATTGTCAGAAAAAAACTTATATTCAGATTCTTCAAACTCTGTAAAGAGATTAGACAAAAACAATAAATAAGTTTAAAGAATAAGCTCCATTTAGCTTTTTATAGCAACTAAGATGTCTTAAGAACATTAAGCTTTATTGAGAAGCAAACACTAGATTTTATTTGTAACCATGTCAACAAGTGTTGTTCAAACCCTGATGTACAAAAATTATGCAACATTTATTCTATATCTTATCTTTAACTTGGTCAACAGTTTTATTTTACAAAAGAAACTAAAACAGAAATAAAGTTACTTTCCTTTACAAATGACCTTACAATTTAGATATATATAAACCTTTAAAAACAGTTTTTGTCTTTAACTCACAAAAATAAACAAATAAATAAATAGAGAAACTTGAGTTTTAAAACAGGAAATCCAACTTGCAGTACCACTCCTGGCCACCAGGGGCAGCAACAGCAGTAAAGTTGTTACCTCGACACCAGGCGTTGAACAGCACGTACAGGTCGGTGCTGGGGTCCCTGTTGGTTCTTTGTATGCCGTTGCTTGCAGAGATGGCCACGTACGTGCGATACAGGCCCACGATGGCACTGGGGTTAGGTGTGATGCCCAGGGACACCACTGGACCCTGAGAGCCCAGAATCTGGCCCATCCACGAACCGCCAGCACGGTTCCCAAAGGTCACCACCACGAAGGAGTTCGTCTGGGGTGTCGGGTTAGAACCTGGGGGTAGGAATCAGACAGGGTTAAAAACAGGACATGTCTTCACTAAATGAGATGTTTTTATAAATCTGGTAGGAATTCTGACACCGAGCAGTTTCCTCTGAGGCTCTGTGGACCTGATTAACCAACAGAGACAATCTGGAAACTTCAGTTTCAAGTTTCAATCAAAATGTGTTCAGATTAACTCCCTTACAGGGCTGCCGGACGTCAGTCAGGATTTCTTTCTTTGGGTAAATCAACTCAGATCAGTCATTTTTGGTTGTTGCATTTGAACAC
>NW_013953629.1:26272-26870 GCF_001266775.1 Austrofundulus limnaeus
GTTTCAACTCATCACTACGTTCAGAGGGCCTGAGAGGAAAACAACCATGAGAAACTGTTTTAACTCATCACTACGTTCAGAAGGCCTGAGAGGAAAACAACCAGGAGAAACAGTTTTAACTCATCAGGGCCACTAAAACTAAACCCATCCAAGTCTTACTGGTTCCAGGTGGGACGGCTCGAGGAATGGCTTCAGGTTCTCCTACAAATGGTTCAAACTGTCTGAAGTCGGGTTCATCATCCAGCAGCAGGTTGGTGGTCGGCACCTGAAACATAAAATATTACAAGATGTTTATTAAATAATAATAATTTGCTATTTAATAAACGAGACTTTTCTTTGGCTTCTGAAGAATAATGTCTGATCTGGAAGCTTTACCGGGTTGAGGAAACGACCGCTGTATTGAGAACGTCTCATGGTTGAAGATGAAAGTTTCACTCAGGTCAAAAAGAAAGAAATCTTTTGGAAAAATCCTGAAACAAGAAATGAGAGAAAATGAGACGAAACATAAAAATAAACTTTTTGTAGAAACATTTAAAGTTTTTTCAGATTAAAAATTGTATTCATTTCATTAAAAAACAAAAACAAAACTCATTTATAC
>NW_013953629.1:27810-29670 GCF_001266775.1 Austrofundulus limnaeus
GGCAATTGGCTACCTTAAGAGAGTCATAGTTACACCCTCCCCTGGGGACTGACACCACCTACCCGCCGTCGCCCACTGGCTCAGCGTGTTGAAGCAACAGTCCCACAGGTTGGCAACTGGCCACACCGATTTGTGCGTATTCCATGGCTTCCGCAGCCATGGGGGTGCGCACTCCCCTCACCCGCCTGGATCACGTAGGAAGTCCCGCAAAACATCCAAAGAATAGAGCAGGACCCTCCGGCTCACCAGGCGGGCGAATTTCCTCCTTCTAACCTCCGGAACACCTAACTCCTTCAACACTATGTTGTTGCTTGAAGGCCACTTTCCCCTCGCTCCCACTGGGAAACCCCAGACCTTTGCACAACGCCCTCCCNAAACAAAACAAATATTAAACTCCTCAAACAATGTCTTTTACAAATTATACAATTTCATATTTCTTTATCAATTTAGCTTTTATCATTCTCAAACAAAATATTTATAATCATTTACCAGATTATTCTGAAGTAAATCTGTCCTGTTTTACAAGCATTTCTAATCCCTTCAGATTATAACAACTTTCCCTCTTCACAAAATTTGATTGAATGTTCAAAGTTAATACATTTTTATGAGCTTTATACATAACCTGCAAAATATTATAATTTTTAAAATTAAACTAAAACACCTCCTAACTACAGTTTAATCATAGATAAAAGCTTGCTCATGTTAACTGTCTCACAGATATGATCTGATAAATTAAAAGATTCCAAAATAAAAACTTCAGATTATAAAATGATAAGAAGTCTGGAACTCACTGATGGGCAGGAAGTTCTTCAGTCGGGTCCGGGATCCGATACGAGGCTGATCCAAACCACTGCAGCATCACTTTTTATACACAGACACAACTTCCTGTTTTCAGAAAACACACGTTGAGATTTACAGAATGACCTGCTTTCTGCTGACTCAGCACAAATCACAGTTCATGGAGATTTGTTTCCTGATGAGACAAAAATAAAAAACATCCAACAGAGAGAAAAAAAAGATCAAATGACATAAAAATGATTCAGAAACACAAGTTTGTGTTTTTAACATAAAACTTATTTTATTAACAAATAAAAATGTAAATATATATTTTTCCTTACGGTTCTTCAGCACAGTGTGTTGTGATGAAGAGGAGGAGAAGCGCTCTGTTCACCTGTGGCTCCGCCTTCAGCTCACCTGCTCTCAGGTCCTGGAGGCCCAGCTGAGTTTTCTCTGCTGGACTCAAAGCTTAGACTCAAATAAAAAATCAGTCTTTTACTTTAAACCATTTAAAATCAGACACTAACAATTAGCAACATTTGCTAATTGAACTAATTAAAGATGGCTGCCACAGCTGATCGGTGGTAAACATGAAAAGGTTTCAGTTTCATAGATTCTGAGCTGAAACAGCAGCAGCTAAGATTTTAAAACTTTGGTTAAATAACAGTAAATACATAAATGAAATAAAGTAAAGTAAAATAAAATCTATTTGGTTCTATTAAAAGTCTCAGTCAGGATGTATTTGACCCAGCAGGTCATGCAGACACCAGAAACCTGCAGATTCTGCTGATAAAACTTTATTTAAATAAAATCTGCTGATGAGTTGAAACAATAATAAAAAAAAAGAGATTTTGTCCTGCAGGGACTTCCTGTGATCGGGTCGTCCTGACTCGCTGCTGCAGCTCGGTCCGGTCCGACACTTCCACTTTTTATTAAACAACAAGGACAAAATAAAAGTTTTATTCAGAACCAACAGATTTAAATTCACAAATAAATTTGAATCAAAATTTACGGCTTGTTTTACAGAAAATGTGTTTTATTGGAAAAAATCTAATTTTATTCAATAGGTTTAGTTTGAAGATC
>NW_013953629.1:30405-32958 GCF_001266775.1 Austrofundulus limnaeus
ATTCATCAGGTTTCATGGATAAATATAACTGAGTATCATCAGCATAACAATGGAAATTTATCCCATGCTGTTTAATAACTTTACCTAATGAAAGCATAAAGTAAAGAGGATTGGTCCAAGCACTGAACCTTGAGTAACTCCATGACTAACTCTGGTGTTAGAAGAAGATTCATTAACAAACTGAAATCTATCAGTTAAATAAGTCTCAAACCATTTTAGAGCTGTTCCTGTAATCCCAATATCAAGTTCAAGTCTACGTAATAAAATGTTGTGATCAACTTTATCAAATGCAGCACTGAGATCTGACAGGACAAGAATGGACACAAGTCCACTTAGTAACTTTAACCAGTGTTGTTTCTGTGCTATGATGAGCTCTAAACCCTGACTGAAACTCCTCATATAGATTATTTCTATCCAGATGTTCACATAATTGATTTACAACTAATTTCTCCAGAATTTTTGAGATGAWTGGGAGATTAGATATAGGTCTGTAGTTGGCCAGAACTCCTGAATCAACATCAGGTTTCTTAAGTAAAGGTTTAATTACAGCAACCTTAAAGCTCTGCGGCACAAAATCATTTATTAAAGATAAATTAAGTACATCTAAAATATAAATATTAATTAAGGGAAATGCTTCTTTGAACAGTCTGGTTGGGATGGCATCTAGCAGACATGTTGATGGTTTGGATGAAACTATTATTTTAGATAATTCAGAGCTCAACAGGACAAAAACTGTCCAGACATAAATCAGGTTGTTGTGACACTAAAGCTGCCTCATCTGACAGAGAATCAGAGACAGTAACAGGAAGTTTGGTATGAATTGTATTCATTGGGTAATAAAGGAGAAGCAGCAGAGAGGTGTGTAAGACTACAACTCTGCTTCCTAGTCTGGACCCTGGATTGTCAATAAGTTCTGTGGTCGACGGCTCCAGTCAGGATGGGATGGATGCCATCTCTCTGCATCAGACCAGGTTTCCCCCAGAAAGAAATCCAGTTATCCACGTAGTCAACGTTGTTTTCAGAACACCACTTAGATGCCCAGTGGTTAAATGAAGACATGCGACTAAACAAGTCATCACTGGTCAGGTTAGGGAGGGGGCCAGAAAAAACTACAGAGTCTGACATCGTCTTTGAAAAGTTACAGACTGAAGCAACGTTAATTTTAGTAACCTCCGATTGATGTAACCGAGTGAATCACAAACTTACTGTACCTAGCATTAGCATTAGCATTAGCTAGTAGCTTCAGATAGGACTCAATGATACCCGCTCTGGCTCCTGGAATACATTTAGTCATGGCCGTTGGTGTCCATAAATCCAGGTTTAGGTCTATGGAGCTGCCAATGACCAGGGTCTGTTTCTGGACCGGACTGTCGCTGAGTGGGGAGAAGAGATTAGAGACATGAACGGACAGCAGGACACTGTCTGTCTCCACCTTCAGTCTCTGCAGCAGGACACTGTCTGTCTCCACCTTCAGTCTCTGCAGCAGGACACTGTCTGTCTCCACCTTCAGTCTCTGCAGCAGGACACTGAGGTCTCAGGTTCTTCACTTGTTTACTTTGTTCTGATTGTCAGTATTTTTATTTAATATTTTTTTAATCAAAATCTATATCAAAGTCAGATTTTTGGTCTTTTGTCCAAACCTGTCTGCCTGTCTTATTAAGAGAACTGGAAAAGTATTAAATAGCATTGTGAGGTTGAAAGTACACGAGTACTTGTGAGTATTATTTGTGGTTAGGTCAGACTCCAGTCGTCAATCATCTGGTTCATCAGGACTTGGTCGGGTCTGGATCAGGTCCAGACTGATAAAAAGACAAACATGAGGACAGAAACCAGCCAAACTAATAATGTGAGTCAGGACTTCAGCTGGTTCAGGTCAGCATGTCTCCGAGTGTCTCTGACCCAGCAGGAAGCAGGAAACAGGAAGTGAAAGCAGGAGATCACGACGCTCCTCAGTCAGAACCTGATAGGGTTCAGTAGAGATGATGTCATTAAAACCAGAATCCATCATCCTGATCCTGTGTGCGGGAAAACAGAACCTGCTGCTGGACCACAGAACCTGCTGCTGGACCACAGAACCTGCTGCTGGACCAGTCTCTGAGGTTCAGGTTTTATCACCTCCTCCAGACTGATGAGCATCAACAACTCTTCCTCTGAGGGTTTAGGAGGCTCACGGGTTGAGACCTGTCCAGGTGTCTCCGTGAAGGACTGAGACTGGTCCAGGTGTCTCTGTGAAGGGCTGAGACCTGTCCAGGTGTCTCTGTGAAGGGCTGAGACTGGTCCAGGTGTCTCTGTGAAGGGCTGAGACCTGTCCAGGTGTCTCTGTGAAGGGCTGAGACTGGTCCAGGTGTCTCTGTGAAGGACTGAGACTGGTCCAGGTGTCTCTGTGAAGGACTGAGACTGGTCCAGGTGTCTCCGTGAAGGACTGAGACTGGTCCAGGTGTCTCTGTGAAGGACTGAGACTGGTCCAGGTGTCTCCGTGAAGGACAGAGACTGGTCCAGGTGTCTCCGTGAAGGACAGAGACTGGTCCAGGTGTCTCCGTGAAGGACAGAGAC
>NW_013953629.1:35327-37419 GCF_001266775.1 Austrofundulus limnaeus
CACACACACACGCGTGTGTGTGTGTGTGTGTGTGTGTGTGTGTGTGTGTGTGTGATGCCTTCACTCATTCATTATTCTCCAGTTTTACTCACCAGCTGAAAACAACACATCAGGTCCTGTTTCTTTTTTCATGGATATTTTCAGGTTTTTGTCTGCAGGATGTTTCAGACCTGATGTTTCTTTGTCTTTTGTCCAAAACCCYTGTGTCCATCAGGACTATATGACACCCAGCAGGCCCAGTTTTAARATTCAGGCCTGATGGATCCTTCTGACCCAACAAAACACTTAGATGATTTTAAATATATATATCTTAAAGGTTTAAAATCTTCATGTGAGAACAAAAAGATTGTCATTATTTAAACCTGTAGTAGTCATGGCTCATTAACAGACTCAAACACAGTCCTGTAAAAAATGTCATTTTTAGCCACACTTATAATCTTTTAGATCTTTTAGAAATAAAGTTTACTTACTAATTATAATCTTTTAAAATTTTCAAGGCGATTGCTGTCTTCATCATTGTTTAGTATTGCACTCATTCCACTCAGGAAAAGGACAAGGATATGAGGTTAAGAAAGGACAGCAAGTCAATCATCTGCTGTACACGGATGAGACGAAGAACTGAATGCTGAGCTTAATGTAMTTAAAAGGTTCAGCAATGACACACGAATGGAATTTGGCTTGGACAGGTGTGCTGAAATGACCTTCCACAGAGGCAAACTAATTCCAGGCCCAGATATCACTTTCAGTGACAAAGAAATGATGAAAAGCCTGGAACACGGAGGCATCTACAAGTACCTGGGCGTGGATGAGAGAGATGGCATTCAGGGTGAGTCCATGAAAACCAAAACCAGCAAGGAATACTATTGACGTATCAGAATATTTCTCAAATCAGAGCTGAACTCTAAGAACAAGATCTCTGTAATCAACTGTTTAGCAGTGCCAGTGGTTGCCTATAGCTTTGGTATATCATCATGGGCAAAACAGGAACTCAAGAATATGGACTAGAAGACCAGGAAATTGCTGACAATACATGGCCTGTTACACCAAAGGGCTGATGTTGAACGCCTGTACATCTCGCCACACCAGGGAGAATGTGGGCTGCTACATCTTGAAACCACTAAAAAGGCAGCAATAGTAGGGTTGTGTGTTTACCTGGAGCAGTCTGATGGTCTGCTTACCCAACTTCTTCAAGACTTCACCAAGACACTAGCTCACCACAAGTCTATCATTCAGAGAGGTCATAAGAAAAAAAAACAAGTATWATGTGCCAGTAAGATCAAACACTGGTCCTACATAAACTAATTGGACCATCCCTACTGGTCCTACCGTCCCTACTGGTCCTACCATCCCTACTGGTCGTACCGTCCCTACTGGTCGTACTGTCCCTACTGGTCCTACCGCCCCTACTGGTCCTACCGTCCCTTCTGGTCCTACCGTCCCTACTGGTCCTACCGTCCCTATACTGGTCCTACCAACCCTACTAATCACACCGTCCCTACTGGTCGTACCGTCCCTACTGATCATACCATCCCTACTGGTCGTACCATACCTACTGGTCCTACCGTCCCTTCTGGTCCTACCGTCCCTACTGGTCATACAGTCCCTACTGATCGTACAGTCCCTATGGGTCCTACCAACCCTACTGATCACACCGTCCCTACTGGTCCTACCGTCCCTATACTGGTCCTACCAACCCTACTGATCACACCGTCCCTACTGGTCCTACCGTCCCTATACTGGTCCTACCAACCCTACTGATCACACCGTCCCTACTGGTCCTACCGTCCCTATACTGGTCCTACCAACCCTACTGATCATACCGTCCTTAGTGATCGTACCATCCCTACTGATCGTAATCCCTACTGATCATACTGTCCCTACTGGTCCTACCGTCCCTATACTGGTCCTACCATCCCTATACTGGTCCTACCATCCCTACTGATCATACCGTCCCTACTGGTCCTACCGTCCCTATACTGGTCCTACCATCCCTATACTGGTCCTACCATCCCTACTGATCATACCGTCCCTACTGGTCCTACCATCCCTATACTGGTCCTACCATCCCTACTGATCATACCGTCCCTACTGG
>NW_013953629.1:38238-39933 GCF_001266775.1 Austrofundulus limnaeus
AATTGGAGCTTTAGGAACCATGAAGAGAGGATTTCAAGAGCAACTGGACAAACTCCCATGTAGAGTCTATGCCAAAGAAATGTAAAAGACACTGTGCTGCTCGGGACTACTCACATACTTCAACAAGTACTCACTAAACCTGAGGGACCTGGTGAATGTACCAGCAATAAATTAAGAAATGCTGAAAAAAATATTCTTATTGAAATAGTTTAGTTTTTTTAATTAGGTGCAAAGAATGAGAAAAAGAAATAAATAAATTTAGGCAGTTTGAATAAATGAGATTTAACACAAGTTGTCAATCATCAGGGGGCGTGGCTTTGGGTGGACCTTTGGGGAAACTAAAGTCCACACCAGCCCCGCTCCCTGATATATTTATTTTCATTTAATTACATCTCTAAAAAAGAAACATTTGATTGGACGGGCCTAGACCCARCAGCCTTCCTTATAAAGGCCCCAAATTATTATTATTTTTTAAATTTATAACAAAATACTTAAAACATAAAATATATAAGAGTCTGTTTTATTGGACAGGCCTTGGTCCTGCAGCTCCACTCAGATTAATCTCATTCTAACTAAATGACAAATAAAAAAATTAAAACAAGTTGAAGTTGACTGAACGGGCCTTGGCCCCCATGACCCCCCTCAGACCTGCTCCTGGTCCAGTTCAGCTCTTTAATTATAATTATCGACCAAAATCTAACAGTTTCATTTCAGCAGCTTCTCTTTGGGATCGATTTAACTTTTCCTCAGATTAAATATTTTATTCTGTTTATTTTTAGAAACAAGAGCTTGTCTTTTTTTTCTCGTTTTGAAAATAAAATAAAAATATTAATGACGATGATGATGATGATGATGAAGAAGGGAGGATGAAGGAGGGATGGAGGAGGAGGAGCTTCTCTCCATCTTTTCTTTTCTCTGTCGGGACGTAAAACGGAGTGAAGCTCCGAGCGGAGCAGCAGAGAGGAAGAGGAGCAGAGAGGAAGAGGAGCAGAGAGGAAGAGGAGCAGCACCATCACAGGAGGAGGAAGAGGAGGAAGAGGAGCGGTCCTGTGGATGTAACTGTTTGCGGGTTTTGTTGCGGGATGTGCGGCTCCTCCTCTGCGGCTCTAACTTTGTGAGTGTGATGATGGTCAGCCCCGGAGGATCATGGGAGTGAGCTGCTCCTCCAGGAGGATGATGGGAGTCAGCTGCTCCTCCACATGCACCTCCCTCCTCCTGGTCCTCCACCTCGGTGAGAAAACCTTTCAGTCTGATCCGGGTTCAGCTTTTAGCTCCAAACTTCAGCTTTTCTGCAGCTTTTTATGTTTCCGGTTGAGTGAAAAATAAAAAATGTTTTATTTTGAAAATTTTTTCATGTTTTTAAACTCAGATCTGAATTTATTTTGAAGATGTTTCTGTTTTTAGCTGCATGAGAGCAGCGGGACTTCACTCCTCATTTACACGTGCGTGCATGTGCGTGAGAGTGCGTGAGTTAATAAGGGGAATGCCCCCCTCCCTCCTCCTCCTCCTCCTCCTTCTCCTCCTGTGTCCCAAACTGCTGCACCTCCTCCTGCAGGATTTTAAATTTAAACATTTAATGAATAAAACATTTTTTATTTAATTTAATGTTTATAAAAACATTTTATTTGTTTATTAAAGATGAAACAAAATTAAGAATAAAAACCTGCAGAATCAGAGAGAAAAACGCGTCAGAGT
>NW_013953629.1:45749-48342 GCF_001266775.1 Austrofundulus limnaeus
CACACCTGAACACAACCACACCTGAACACAAACACACCTGAACACAAACACACCTGACCACAAACACACCTGAACACAACCACACCTGAACACAACCACACCTGAACACAAACACACCTGAACACAAACACACCTGACCACAAACACACCTGAACACAACCACACCTGAACACAACCACACCTGAACACAAACACACCTGAACACAAACACACCTGACCACAAACACACCTGAACACAACCACACCTGAACACAACCACACCTGAACACAAACACACCTGAACACAAACACACCTGACCACAAACACACCTGAACACAACCACACCTGAACACAACCACACCTGAACACAAACACACCTGAACACAAACACACCTGACCACAAACACACCTGAACACAACCACACCTGAACACAACCACACCTGAACACAAACACACCTGAACACAAACACACCTGACCACAAACACACCTGAACACAACCACACCTGAACACAACCACACCTGAACACAAACACACCTGAACACAAACACACCTGACCACAAACACACCTGAACACAACCACACCTGAACACAACCACACCTGAACACAAACACACCTGAACACAAACACACCTGACCACAAACACACCTGAACACAACCACACCTGAACACAACCACACCTGAACACAAACACACCTGACCACAACACACCTGACCACAAACACACCTGAACACAACCACACCTGAACACAACCACACCTGAACACAACCACACCTGAACACAAACACACCTGACCACAACATACCTGAACACAAACACACCTGAACACAAACACACCTGACCACAACACACCTGACCACAAACACACAAACCACACCTGACCACAACACACTGAACACAACACACCTGAACACAAACACAACTGACAACAACACACCTGACCACAAACACACAATCCACACCTGACCACAAACTGTACCTGCAACATGAGTCTGAGGGGGAGGAAACTTGTGCTGAGCTGCTAACATAAGGATATTTCATTTCTTTATTTTTATTACAATCAATACAACTTATTTATTTATTCTCTGATATTTTGAAACAAAATAAAGAATGAGGCCTCACACAGCCAAAATTAAATAATCTTCACTTTTGATTGATTTGATTGATTTATCCAAGATTGGACAAAATCTAGGCTTAATCCTTGATCTTAGTCTCCTGCAGCGGGCCTCAGGTGYTCACTTCTGAAACACTAACATCACTCACTGAACCAACGTAAAAACATTTGATATTTTATATAAAACTTGATTTGTTCCAAGTTTAAATCAGTTTCAGACATGATGCTGCCACAGAAAAACTAAAACTCAGGACTTTTAGATTAAAGCAGCAAAAAGAAGCAACTGAAACTCTGATTATATGCGGAGAAGCTGATTAAAGCAGGTGTGTTCATTAGAGAGCAAGTGTGTTAATTTGTAACTGAGAGCAGGTGTGTTAGAGAACAGGTGTGTTTGTTAGTATCTGACTGCAGGTGTGTTAATTAAAGAGCAAGCGTGTTAATTAGTAACTGAGTGCAGGTGTGTTAATTAGTAACTGAGTGCAGGTGTGTTAATTAGTAACTGAGCGCCGGTGTGTTAATTAGTAACTGAGTGCCGGTGTGTTAATTAGTATCTGACTGCAGGTGTGTTAATTAAAGAGCAGGTGTGTTANGGTGTGTTAATTAGTATCTGACTGCAGGTGTGTTAATTAAAGAGCAGGTGTGTTAATTAGTAACTGAGAGCAGGTGTGTTAATTAGTAACTGAGAGCAGGTGTTTTAGAGAACAGGTGTGATTAGTATCTGACTGCAGGTGTGTTAATTAAAGAGCAGGTGTGTTAATTAGTAACTGAGTGCAGGTGTGTTAATTAGTAACTGAGTGCAGGTGTGTTAATTAGTAACTGAGAGCCGGTGTGTTAATTAGCAACAGAGTGCAGGTGTGTTAAATAATAACTGAGAACCAGTGTGTTAATTAGTAACAGAGCAGGTGTGTTAATAAGTAACTGAGTGCAGGTGTTTTAAGTTGTAACTGAGAGCAGGTGTGTTAATAACTAATTGAGAGCAGGTGGTTTAGTTAGTAACTGAGAGCAGGCGTTTTAAGTTGTAACTGAGTGCAGGTGTTTTAATTACTAATTGAGAGCAGGTGTGTTAATTAGTAACTGAGAGCAGGTGTGTAAATTACAAACTGAGTGCAGGTGTTTTAATTAGTAACTGAGTGCAGGTGTTTTAATTAGTAACAGAATGTAGGTGTATTAATTAATAACTGAGTGCAGGTGTGTTAATTATTAACTGAGTGCAGGTGTTAATTAGTAACAGAGCCGGTGTGTTAATTAGTAACAGAGTGCAGGTGTGTTAATTAATAACTCAGAACAGGTGTGTTAATTAGTAACTGAGAGCAGGTGTGTTAATATGTAACTGAGTGCAGGTGTGTTAATTAGTAACTGAGTGCAGGTGTGTTTATTTGTAACTGAGAGTCGGTGTGTTAAGTAACTGGGAGCGGGTGTATTAATAATAAATTGAGAGCAGGTGTTTTAATTRGTAACTGAGAGCAGGTGTTTTAAGTTGTAACTAAGTGCAGGTGT
>NW_013953629.1:49342-53423 GCF_001266775.1 Austrofundulus limnaeus
GCAGGTGTGTTAATTAGTAACTGAGTGCAGGTGTGGACAGGATCTGAATGAGCTGAGATACAAAACTAAGTATCTAAAACAAAAAACAAAAACAAATAAAACAAAACAAAAAAACAAACAATAAAACAAAACAAAAAAACAAACAAAAAAACAAAGATAAAGCTGTTTAGTTTTTAATCCTGTCTGCAGTTTGGACTCGTCTCCTGTAAAAACCACACGTTTGTCTCTCGGCTGTAAATATTTAACGTTTAAATAAAAATCTGAGCTGCTTTTATTTTCAGTAAATAAAGATTTGTTTTATTAATTTTAGATTAACAGAAGAGCTGAGCTCCTCTGAGTGATTCAGCCTCCGGTCCACAGGGAGGAGGTTCAGAGGAGGTAGGGGGGTGCATGTGGACGGCCCCCACCCTCCAGACCGGGTGGCACCAGATGGCATGAGGACCCCCCCGTCTACACCCTCATGACTTTTTAATGCAGTGACAGCTCCATCACAGCGGAGCTGAGGCGTGGCCGGGGGGCGTTACTCCCCTCCTCACACATGTGCACGCACACGCTAATTACTTTGAGACGTGGCCCCGACACGGCTGGGGTCAAAGGTCAACATCAATAAGAGCTGATTGGATTAGATACGCTGGTCCTGTGTCGGAGTGTGAGCTGCTGCCACGGAGAACAAAAGATGGAGAGATGAAGAGTAAAACTGGAGGAGGAGAGAGGAGGAGATTCAGCAGTGGATGAAACTTATTTCTGGATAAATATCAACAATTAACTTAATTTCAAAAAGCTGTGAAACTAACAGAAATCTGAGAAATATGGTTTTAGTTTTGTTTATTTAACATTTTTAATCGTTTCTGGAGAATTATTGTTTGTTTAAAATCAGCAGATTTTATTGGACCAAACCTTGACTCAGGTAGAACAGATTTTCCTGACCAAGCAGAGACTCCAACAAGTCCTCTCTGGTTCCTGATCTGGTACCAGAGACCAGAGTCCTCACAGAACCATGGAGACCCCTGGTAGGGGGACTCTGACGCCCACTGAGCTTTAAGCCAGGAAAAGTTCTTCAATCATTTTACAAACTACTTCCTGGTTTGAGGGCTGTTTGTGGGCTCCCACAGAGACCAGTATAAAACAATATTTAACTGTGGTAAACTGGACTCTGATGTAGATTACAGCCTGATGCTTTGGATCATCTTTCTTTCTAAGCTTAGAAAATAATAAAAATTAAAATAATTTGTACCAAATATATGTAAGGAGATCATTTCTTAAAACTGGATTCTGGCATCACCTCCTGTGACTTTAAACATTTCAGAATCATCCAATAATATTTTTATAATTCTAGTTATTTATTGGTTCCATCAGACCCCCGGGCTGAGTGGTCTCTGAGCAGCATGCTGGTCTTCAGAYGTGTCTTTTTGCTGAATACTAATGGAAAACATGGCTGAGATGCTCCAACACACTTGAGTTTTGTTGGACTACATGAACTAAATTGAGTTCAGAAGGTTTTCGACGCTGTTTTCTGCTTTGCTAGATTCTGGAACAACTGCGAGGGTTGGCTCGTCTTCCCGGCTGGTTGGTGCCTCCAGTTGGAGGCAGCCTCCCACTCCAGGCTCAAAGCTTGTGTTGGTAATCCTTGCTGTGTTTTCTCTTGCCAGTTACTGGGATAACTTCCACTCCTGTGCCACCACGGCGCTGGCGGACTGCCACGAGGGAGCCACGGACCTCTGGGAAAAACTGAAAAAGGAGTCCCGCAACCTGAATTTCCGAGGCAGCTTGTTTGAACTGTGTGGCGGCGGCAACGGGGCCCCCAGGTCTGCTAACGGCAGGGGCCTGGTCCTGGTCCTGGTCCTGACCACCCTGCCTACCATACTGACTTGGCTGGCGTTTTAACGGAAAACAGAAGAAACATAGAAAAGAAAAAAAAATCCAAGAGAAAACTCCAAGTGAATCAAAGAAAAGAAATAAAAAATAAGAAGAATGAGAGCGACTCCATACTGAAAACACAACCTCAAGGAACCAGTTTCAATTCATCACGAGAAAAAATAAATAATTWAAAAAAATAACACCCAAATGGGATTTTTACTGCTTCATCACTGAACGGCGCCCTGGTTTCCTTTGGGACTTCTGCAGACGTGGAGTCCTCGTCCAATCACACGCAGCCCCGACCAGAGGTCAATAACATGAAATATTCAACGTGCCGAGGAACCGAAATGAAGACAATGATGAAATTTTGATGGATACTTGCCCACTTACAATCATGGAATTACATAGTATTAAAGTCAGCCATGCATTATTGATGTTTAGTAGGCCTAGACAGCATTATGTGAGTGCTGGGTGCTGACACACGTTCAGGCTGTATATTAGGGTTCCCATGTAGCCTCGAGCTGCTTTTCTCGTGCGACGCAACACCGAGCCGAACGCCACAAAATCAATAAGATGAGCCGAAGCCTCGAGCCCGTTTCACCGCGGACAGATTCTCTGTTTTTATTACACCGAGGTGGTCCCGTTGTGTTGGACCGACTGCTCCGCGGTCATAATGTTCGCGGTGACAGCGTGCAGGCGACGGTCACACCAGCCGTTCTCACAGGAAGTAGTTAAAAAATGTGACCACAGTGTTTTCCATCAGCACTACATTCAATCAATTACAAAACTAACTATATCTTAAAYTGATACTGTATTACAGCTATAGCTAGTTAGCCTGCTAACATGCTAGCTAACACGTTATAAAGTCAACATCAGGTGAAAGTATCCAGGTGTGTTTCTGGTGTGACCATGGTGTAGATCAGTATCTGTCCTGCTGCTGACTGATGGTCTGCATGAGATCGGCTCAAAGACTCTTTTATACTGTTTCAGGAAATGAACATAAMACTCTAAAAACATAATAATCACCTGGTTCAAATTTAGTTTAGGGCTATAGCTCAGCTAACTGGAGCTTAAGTTAGCATAGTTAGCAAACCCCCAATAATAAGCCACTAAAGAAACATGACACATGTGGCAGCTTTGAGTTCATCACGTTTTAATTCTCAGATAAATACGATTTTAGGGTTGGTCAATAGTTTAGGTGAACCACTGAAGACTTTATATCAGGATTAGCTCGTCTTTGAAGTCCTGCTACATCCTTAAACACTTAGTCAATAAAAACACGTTAATTTGTCATTTAAAAAATACACAAATTGAAACAAAAAACTGTTGTAATAGTAGCTGTACTTGATGGTGTCCTTTCAGCATTTCAAATTAAAAGTTAGCTATAAACTTTGAATTAGAAGCTAAAAATGGTTTAAACTATTGGGTTAAATGCTAAATCAGGTGAATTACATTAACCTGTGGTGATTAGCAAGTAACTCAGATTAGCTCTCGTTAGCTACTGCTTGGGTTACACATTTAGCCAGTTAATTAAGCAGCTAAATTAAAAGATAAAATGTAAAAATGTATTGGATCAAAATCTCAACCAAATTATATCTGATTAGAACCCATTTAAATCACCAGATAAACCAAACTAAATCAGGTTAACTTACAGTCAATGCTAGTTTTATTAGCGGCTAAAATTAATGGTGTCAAATTAGATAATTGTTCAAATTATAATTTAGTCCAAATTTACTCAAATTTTGGAATAAAAAATATGATCTAAAATATAAGAAAATAACTTAGAGTTACCAGAACCAGGTTAGCTCAGATTAGCTTTGATTAGCTACAGTTTGGATAACTAAATACAGTATTTTATGTCAGGCTACCTAACGATCTAACAGRTAAATTAGACAAGATTAATACTGTGAGTGCAGCTAATTCTTAAACTACCATTAAATTAGCAGGTAAACCAAACTAATAATCAGGTTAACTAGCAGATCTGTTAGTCAAATACTAGGTCAACAGATAATTAAATCTGGGAAAGTAGCTAACGCCCATGAATTCAGGCAGATTAAATTTTTATCAGATTAAATTAAATTTAGATGAGCAGGTAAACCAAACTACTAATTATGTTAACTAGCTGTTAGCCAGATGCTAGCACTAACAGCTAAATTAGCTCATCTCAGATTCCTGCTTTTCAGCTTTTAATCATAGATTTGTGATTCTTTTTTCAGTAAATAAC
>NW_013953629.1:54423-58249 GCF_001266775.1 Austrofundulus limnaeus
GGAGGAGGTTTCTTCATCAATAAACTCAGTCCTTATTTCTCATGTTTATTAAAGGTTTTATAGATTATTAACAACAGAAGTTTGACATCTTCTTTTGTAATAAAAATTAACAGATTTTAGGAAAGTTAACATTAATAAAATGTTTAAAGAAATCACTCTGCTGACGTGAACGGTTGATGAGATATTTACCTGTGAAGAAACAGGAAGTGATGTCATAGAGGAATGTCAGCATGTAAACAGAGTTGTTACAACAACTAATAAACAAACTGTAGAGACGAATCTGATGTTTCTGTAGATTATTTTTAGTCTATCAGAGATGAAGAGGAGTTAAAGTTTAAATAATATAGTTTTAATAAACAAAGACCAGAGAGTTTATTTTGTTAAAGAGTTCCTCTTTGATGTCACTTCCTGTTTTATGTTGGCTGAGACAAATTCAAAAGAAAACAGGCAGTTATGAGACAAAATGGGTTAAATCATGTTTCTTAAATATAAAATATGTTTTTTGTTACTTTTGTATCTGAAGGTTAATCTTGTCACAGGAACCTTAAAGTCCACAGTTTGTGTTTATTTTCCAGTTGTTTCCATGACGACTGATTAATCAGATACTTAAAGCTGTCAGCAGGTCACAGAGTTTGTTTCAGCTGCAGGAACTCTGAACTGAGTCTGAGTTCTGGTTCTGATCCAACTGAGACACTCAGCGTCCAGCAGGTTCTGATGGACCGAGACGTCCACCTGTCCCTCTGAGGACACCTGAGAGGGACAAACAGGACCAGCATCCAGGTCCTGCAGCTAATCAAACCCTTCAGGACCTTCCTGCCAGGACCTTCCTGCCAGGACCTTTAGTCACAGTTTAAACATGTGGAGAAATTCAGCTTCTTCTCATAAAAAATTAATTAATCTGTTTAAAAATATTTAAAACTTTCAAATGTTTAAATCTTTACTGAACGTTTGACATTTTCAGCTGCTTTGGATTTTTTCAGCTTTCTTCGACTTCTGTTTAGCTAATGTTAGCGTTTTTCCTGCTTTTTTAAGCTATCGTTCTGATCTTGTTTGTTTTTTATGCTTTTTCATTTTTTTCAGCTGTTTTGAGTTTTTAGCTATTTTAAATAATTTAAGCTTATTTTTGCTAAATTCAGCTTTGTGATAATTTTAGCTGCAGAAAATTCAGCAAATGTTGATTTTGTTCCTTTGTGCTGATTCCAGCTACTTTTAAAGCTAATTTTAGCTGTTTTTAGCTGCTCAGCTGAAATCTTTTAGCATGAAGCGTTTGTGTAGCTGTTGTTGTGTAGCTGTTGTTGTGTAGCTGTTGTTGTGTAGCTGTTGTTGTGCAGCTGTTGTTGTGTAGCTGTTGTTGTGTTCTTACCAGAGAGCAGGCGGGTCAGGAAGAGTCCAGGATCTTATCTGTACCGGGGTCCTGGAGCCAACAGGTCCAGGAGAGAAACCCAGACCTCCTTCTTCCAGCTCCTCCTCGAAAGTCCCAAAGTGGACCAGGACCAGAGAGGATGGAGTTCTGGGTCTGACCCGGGGGTCTCCTCCCAGTGGGACATGTCCTCTAAGGGGAGGTGTCCTGATCAGGTGAACCTCCTCAGGTGACTCCTTCAGATCCAGAGGAGCAGCAGGTCTACTCTGAGCCCCTCAGCCTGTCTCTGATTGACCCCACAGACCTGCTCGGATCCAGGATCAGGTCACCAGGACCCTGACCTGTGGTCTGGTCTAAAGTCTTGAACCCAGAGACTGGACCTGCAGGTTCTGATGAAGAAGTGCTCAGGTGTGGTGGTCTCTGAAAGCCTGGTGGGGTTCCTCTGGTCCTGCAGACCCGAGTCTTGGATCCGTTCAGGTTTGATGAATCTTTGTTGGAGCAGCAGGGTCCCTGGGGGGAACCGGTCCACGTCGGGTCTCTGTATTAATATGGAAGTGAAGCAGAAAACAGCTGCTCCTCACCAGAACCAGAACCAGAACCACATGCAGGATCCGTTTGTTCTGATCTGTTAACGTTCAACGCGTCCGGTCCGGTCCGGTTCTTTTACTTTATCAGATGTTTATTTCCTGTTTCATTTGTCCAATCACACCTGGTTCTGGTTCATCACACCTGGTTCTGGTTCATCACACCTGGTTCTGGTTCATCACACCTGGTTCTGGTTTATCACACCTGGTTCTGGTTCTTGAAGCTGTTCTGGGTTCTGATTGGTCACACAGTTTGCAGTTTTAGTTCGACACACCTGGCTCCAGTTTCTAATCGTCACAGTTGATTTTAGTCTCTGATTATTAAACCCAGTTTAGTTCCTGGTTCTGGATCCTGGTTCTGACACCTGGTACCAGATAGAAACAACAAAATTGGGCCCAAAAACTGAAAACAAAACAAAAAGCTTTCAAAGATAAATAAAAGACAAATTTAAAGAAACTTCAGTTTTAATAAAACTTTCATGTTAAAATGAATCTCTGGTTCTGCTCCAACAGGAAGTGATGTCAGAACTGTTCTGGTCCAGTCCTCAGGGCTCTAACAGCTGGTTCCAGTGGTTCCAGTGGTTCAGAACCAGGTCCTGGCAGCAGCTCTGTTTGTGTTTATAATCTGGGCCGGCAGCTCAGAAACTAAAAGTCCCAGTTCTTCTCTGGGACTGCAGCTCGGGCTGTAAATGGGCCGGGTCTGGGCCGGTTCTCCCCGCGGGGCGGTGGAAGCGACTCGAACAGATTCTGTGGGACTCAGTGGGGACCAGAATCGAGGTTGAATGTCGAGGCTCTGCGGGTCGGCCCGTTTGTCGCAGCAGAGGCAGCTAAAAGTGAGTTTTCTGATCTTTAAATGGGTCGACGGGTTTTTCCTCGGAGCCAGCGGCCCACATTTCATCTGGACCTGGTTCCGCACAAGTGGATTAGTGGGCTGGGTCTGTCAGGTTTTACAGGTCCAGTCCGTCTGTTTGAGTCCATCGGGTGGAACCAAAGAGTCAACAGGAAGAAACTGATCTGGTCCAAACACAAACCTGGATCTGTAACAAAAACCAGGACTTGGTTTGACTGAGGAGGGTCTTCTTTAGTCCACAGACCGGATCAGAACAGACCACCAGAGACAGGCTGGACTAAATAAAACCGTTCATCTCAGTAGATCAGACAGTTTGTTTTTCAAAGACCAAGAAACTTGTCGCTGAGTCAGAACAAGGGACCACTTCAGTCAGGGTTCTCTGGAGACCCCTAAAGTCAAAACCTTGATCCAGCAGGTCTCCATCAGTTCTTCAGGTTGGTCAGGAAACTATCCGACTCAAACAGAACTCTCAGACTGACTTAGGACTGGACTTGGACTGGATCAGTCCAGGACCTTCATCTGGTTCTCCTAAAACCAGTGGAGTCTTCTTCAGCAGGTTGTTGATGGTCTTTGTCCTGCTGAAAGCTGGACTCTGAACCAGGTGKCCATCCTACATTTCTCTAACTACAACTAAGGAGTCAGATTCTGGATTTAGGATTAAAGACCTGAAACTGGATTCTGGAAAAATGAAACATTTTATAAAACTTTCAGTTTGGATCCTCAGATCTGCAGAGAAGAAATGACCCAAACTGACAACCTGAGCCTGAACCCTACAGCTGCAGAGACCCTGAGAAGATTCTGATGATTCAACGTCCTTTAAGGAACATGAAGGTCCTGAATATCTGACGTCTCTTAAAGAACACAAAGGTCCTGAATTTCTGATGTCTCTTAAAGAACACAAAGGTCCTGAATATCTGACGTCTCTTAAAGAACACAAAGGTCCTGAATATCTGACGTCTCTTAAAGAACACAAAGGTCCTGAATATCTGACGTCTCTTAAAGAACACAAAGGTCCTGAATATCTGACATCTC
>NW_013953629.1:61020-61440 GCF_001266775.1 Austrofundulus limnaeus
GAACACAAAGGTCCTGAATATCTGACGTCTCTTAAGGAACATAAAGGTCCTGAATATCTGACATCTCTTAAAGAACACAAAGGTCCTGAATATCTGACATCTCTTAAAGAACACAAAGGTCCTTAATATTTGATGTCCTTTAAGGAACACAAAGGTCCTGAATATCTGACGTCTCTTAAGGAAGATAAAGGTCCTGAATATCTGACATCTCTTAAAGAACACAAAGGTCCTGAATATCTGACATCTCTTAAAGAACATGAAGGTCCTGAATATCTGACGTCTCTTAAAGAACATGAAGGTCCTGAATATCTGACATCTCTTAAAGAACATGAAGGTCCTGAATATCTGACGTCTCTTAAAGAACATGAAGGTCCTGAATATCTGACGTCTCTTAAAGAACATGAAGGTCCTGAATATCTG
>NW_013953629.1:63603-64611 GCF_001266775.1 Austrofundulus limnaeus
CATCGGAGGAGTCTTACGTTTTGGACGGCCTTCGTCGCGGCACTGTGACGTCTGTGGCCGACAAATTCGGCCTTCTGAGGACCCGTCCTGCCGTTTTGGACACAGCCTTTGATCCACTGCTCTTCCTCTCAGCTGAAGATCAGGATCAAGAGGTCAAAGGTCGTGGTGGGTCGACTCCTCTGAGCTCCTCAGGAAGCTCCGCCCACTGAGGCTGAACAAACCACCGTAGAGGAAGGACACTGGATCCCAGCACAGCAGAGTCCGGACCACCTGTGAGTCCAGCACAGAGAGGATCAGACTCAGAACCTGTTCTCCAGTTTGACCTGGTACACCTGTACTGATCTGATTACTGGGTGAGTCCTGATCCACATCTGAGTCCTGATCCACATCTGAGTCCTGATCCAGACCTGAGTCCTGATCCACATCTGAGTCTTGATCCACATCTGAGTCCTGATCCACATCTGAGTCCTGATCCACATCTGAGTCTTGATCCACATCTGAGTCCTGATCCAGACCTGAGTCCTGATCCACGTCTGAGTCCTGATCCAGACCTGAGTCCTGATCCACATCTGAGTCTTGATCCACATCTGAGTCCTGATCCACGTCTGAGTCCTGATCCAGACCTGAGTCCTGATCCAGAACTGAGTTCTGATCCACATCTGAGTCCTGATCCAGACCTGAGTTCTGATCCACATCTGAGTCCTGATCCAGATCTTCTGATGTTTTTTGTTTGACTTTTTCTAAAAACTGCAGGACTGAGACTCAGGAGGACTGAGACTCAGGAGGACTGAGACTCAGGAGGACTGAGACCCAGGAGGACTGAGACTCAGGAGGACTGAGACTCAGGAGGACTGAGACCCAGGAGGACTGAGACTCAGGAGGACTGAGACTCAGGAGGACTGAGACCCAGGAGGACTGAGACTCAGGAGGACTGAGACTCAGGAGGACTGAGACCCAGGAGGACTGAGACTCAGGAGGACTGAGACTCAGGAGGACTGAGACCCAGGA
>NW_013953629.1:65515-65854 GCF_001266775.1 Austrofundulus limnaeus
GAGAAAATAAAAAATGTATAGGTCAATACAACTGACATTATAATTATACTTCGTAAACAACCACTTTCAAACTGTCACACAAACACACACCGTTAACAGGTCAGGCTGAATGGGGACTTGTCACACACACTTTTTACCTTCCTTATGGGGACTAGTCTGATTAGCACAATGTAACACTGCTAAACATTACAAAAACATGCTTTATGGGGACTTGTCACACACACTATTTACCTCCCTTACGGTGACTAGTCTGATCAGCACAATGTAACGCTGTTAAACATTACAAAAACATGCTTTATGGGGACGTCGTAAATGTACAATATAAACATCTAGGAAAAC
>NW_013953629.1:67412-71446 GCF_001266775.1 Austrofundulus limnaeus
CCATCCAACCATCCATCCATCCGACCATCCGACCATCCATCCATCCATCCATCCATCCATCCAACCATCCATCCATCCGACCATCCATCCATCCATCCATCCATCCATCCATCCATCCATGGAGGTAGCAGGTCCAGGTGAGGCTTTGGACYGTAGACAGACCAGTAAACCCACAGTTCTGGTTTCCCTCTGAGCCTGGGCTCAGGTCTCTCATGGTAACCTGGTACTGAGACAGGTTCAGACTCAGGTCACATTGTAGACCTTGACCTTTCAGAGGAGACCAGGAACCTCAGTGGAGCTGAGCCTTCAGGAGTTGGGGCCTGATGAATAAAATCTAATGTTTAGACAGTCAGACACTGTTGGTGAAACTAAATCCTCTCTGGTTCTGGTTCTGCTCAGGCTGACACTTCTGGGTCCGACAGTTTGTTGAATAAAGCAGCAGAAGTCTGATGCAGGAGGAGGAAAATGTTTGAATTATTCCAGATCTGGATTTTATAAAACCTCAGAGTTTCAGTTCTTCACTGATCTGGGTCCAGTTTGGGGAAACTGAACAGAACCTCTCAGGTGTAAAGGCTCTGTGTGATTCTAGGTCCACATTTAGACTCACGACTCTCAGATCTGCAGCTGTACTGACGACACCCCCCCCCTCCACATCTGTAGGACGTATAAACATCCAGGATGTGACTATCACCTGGAAACATCTTCAGCCATCAAAAACATCTTTATATGATTATTGCTACATGGTTACAGTTTAGGTCCAAACAAACATTCATCACTTTTATTTAAGTTTAGGATTGGTTCAGAGTCTGGAAACATAAAATCCTTYATCAGAAAGAGGAAACTGTCGGCAGGTCTGAAGGACAAAGTAAGTCTTCAGAGTAATTAGAGTAAATGTTGTTTATCATCACACACTCAGGATGTAATCAGACTCAGAGTCAACACTCCAACCTCATCCTGTAATGAGTTTACTCAGATGATTGGCTCTCATCACACAAACAATCAGAAACTAGCTCCGCCCTCACAGGATGACGGACAGGCGGAGAGGCCAATCAGCATCGCTCACGTTTCAAAAGGTGTTTTAATAAACCGACAGACCTGTTCTGAAAGAGAATAATGGTAGTTGGGTTTGACTAAACTTCTGAAAATTAAAAACATATGTTTTTTGACTTATTTACAAATATTTTATTTAGTTTTAAACTCCTCAAATTAAATTTTAAGCTTCATTCAGTTCAGTGAAGTCACTTAAGAAAATAAATGTTAAGTTTTAAAACAAAAACCAAAATCTATGAAACAGACAGTGAGCAGAGGACCTGACATTAARTCCAATAACGCTCCACTGCTGCGTGAAGTCAAACAGAAACATGAACTGATGAGAAGAGTGGCTGCAGCTGTGACTGAATCAGAAACCAATCTGTTTAATATTTAATGGTATTTGTTCCAGATGAAAAATGATCTGTGATGAATCTCTGCAGCAGAAAAAAAAACTGACGTTAGCTCATCTTTTCTCTGAATGCAGGACTTTTCACAAACATCGGAGACTTTTTCTCGGGCGTCAGAATGCTAAAACAGGAAGCCTGATTAAATATTGAAGAGTGTATTTTCAGTGTCCAAACTGTACGCCTGGCCTCAAACTGTCAGCGCCGAGCTTTAACTCGACCAGAGTGACGAGCAGAACCATGGAGCTCCGACAGGCTGCAGCCGCCTGATTGGCAGAGTGGCGTTTGTCTGTTCGCTCTGTGTGTGTGTGTGTGTGTGTGTGTGTGTGTGTTAGCCTAAGCTAGCGTAGCGTCTCAGCTCAGTGACAGTGCACTGACTGGTTGTTATGCAGTGTGCGTGAATGAGTGTGTTTTTTAATGAGCTCCATTCAAATGACAGTGTGTGTGTGTGTGTTTTGGTATATATGTATAAGTGAGGACTGACAGCAGATCATGATTTATGGGGACATTTCTGGACAAAGAGGTGAGGAGGTTCTGATGAATGTAATCTGTTGTGTTTTTGTGGTAGACACAGCGGTGGACAAGTGAGTTTTCCAAACATTTTAGTGTTTAAGCCACAGAACGGAAATAACTCAGCAGGAGCTCCACGGGTGAGAACTTCATGTGACGTTTAAGGATTAAAGTTGCAATAAAGAATGTAACATTTTAAAATTCTCCAGTAATCACAAACCTGATTCAAGATGGCCGTCAAACTAACAGACCCACAGAAACAGCTTTAACTCATGTTTCGTTCCTCTGCACCGTGGCATGAGCTGCTCCAAACAACTGAGATTCCACTACAAATATTTCAGCTGGAACAGGATTAAAGTGGTGAGTATTCTGCTTTATTTGTTTTTTTACGATGTCAGTGGCAGTGATTTATTTAGTTTTTCAGTGCTGGTGCCATCAGTCAGAACTCCACTGGGCTAAMAGCTAATTTTAGCTGCTTACTTAAAGTTTGACCAATCAAAACATTTTCTGATAAAGTATTAAGATTAATGCCGTTTCACAAACAGAATTTTACTTAGGTAATATGGATGATGTGACCACTTGTGACATTAGCTGTTTTTTTACACTGTCAGTAGCTGTGTTTCCATTGCAAATGTGCACAAAACTTTGTCGATATTCTGTTAAAGGGTTAATATTATGTGCTTCTCAGGCATATATTTCAATTCCATAATAAAGTCACTTGTGCTTGTTATGAAAATGGTGCTTATATGTATACATCAAAAATGTATCTGACTTTGCATCGTAGTTGTTTCTAAACGCCTTGAAATTGGCCTCTGTCTCTTTAAGAACCTCCTTCCGCGGTGGCGGGGTGGGGGTGGGGGGAGGGGTTCACATGCGCTATGATGCAGTGTTTACTTGGCATCTGAAAATACATTTCCTCAAAGGTATGTTGAATTTGAAAGGAGCTTCACTGAGTGAGAAGTAGTGTTAGGAGCTCAGCAGACAGTTTCAGTTTCACATTCAGTTTCACCTGTTGTTTGCTTTGTTACTGCCGAGACCCTGCAGGAGTCATGGGCAGGGTGTGTGGGGTGGGGAGGTGTGCTCCGTGATGAGGAAGCTCGGCTTGGAGACACAGCCCAGAGGAGGAGCTTGTCCCAAAAGGACAAAACCCAGGGGTGTTTCTGGTCCCCACCTGTCGTTTTGCTCCTCTGCATGGCTTCATAAAAACACTGCAGGATTTCTCAAAGATGCATGAATGAGTCAGAGCAAGG
Organism: Austrofundulus limnaeus; assembly: GCF_001266775.1. Taxonomy (NCBI): domain Eukaryota; kingdom Metazoa; phylum Chordata; class Actinopteri; order Cyprinodontiformes; family Rivulidae; genus Austrofundulus; species Austrofundulus limnaeus. The sequence goes on from NW_013953629.1 coordinate 70,609, forward strand.
CTTTGGACATGTTTTTATGAGAATATAACATTATAACATGATATAAAACTGAAAAAAGTTGATTTTACATGATATTGCTCCTTTAATGTTGAAAAAAAAAATAAAACAGTTTCGCAATTGCTGTGTTTCCATTAAGTAAGAAAAGATATTAAAGTCATGCGTGAATATGTTTGTTCTCGCGATAAGTCATTACAAACATGGCGGCAATGGATGTAAASACATGCATATTGCTACATCATCAGCCATCAGAGGAGACATTGGTGTCTTCTCGAGGCCTTCGAACAACAAGCCCCTTATACCTGGGAGCAACTACTTCTCCAGCGTCAGYGATTTTACTTCTACTTCCACTTCCTGTTGTCTTCTTCGTCGTCTTTTCACCAGTAGAAACATCTGGTTGTTGATCACGTGACTCCCCTGATGCGAAAAGTGTTTCCATTGCAGTTTTGTGGCAAACACCAATGTTGATACGGCCGAAAAACATCTCATCCTAAYGCAAAAACATTTTGTTGAAAAAAGGAMGTTTTTTYAAAATTGATGTGTTTCCRTTCAGCAAATTCATTTTCRWAATTCTAATTTGTGCATTTTCATGGTSAATGGAAACACAGCTAATGATAAGTCYTAAGASAGCAACATGACAACATGCGACTCATGTCGTCTGTTGAAGAATGTTCATGGGTTGACTGGGTTATTTTAGTGCTTTAGAATTGGCTTTTGCTAAATTTTCAGTGTGTTAGTGCTTTAGAACTAGGGGCCTAAATATTAGAGTTAGTGCTTTAGAACTAGGGGCCTAAATATTAGAGTTAGTGCTTTAGAACTAGGGGCCTAAATATTAGAGTTA
>NW_013953629.1:72268-74132 GCF_001266775.1 Austrofundulus limnaeus
AGTGCTTTAGAACTAGGGGACCTAAATATTAGAGTTAGTGCTTTAGAACTAGGGGACCTAAATATTAGAGTTAGTGCTGCCCATCACTGCAGGTGAGGATTTGGAAAGTAGACAGACCAGTAAACCCAGAGTTCTGGATCCCCTCTGACCCTGGGGTCWGGTCTCTCAAGGTAAACTGGTACTAAGACAGGTTCAGACTCAGATCACACTATAGATCTTGACCTTGCAGAGGAGACCAGGAACCCCAGTGGAGCTGAGCCTTTGGGGGGCGGGGCCTGATTATTTTATTTGGAAACTTTTCCTGGTTCGAGTTAAACCTGCCTTGTTTTGCACATGAAACCCAACTAAGTGTAGATATTTAGAGTCATATTTAGAGATGTGTTGCTTAAATAAATAAACATAAATAAAGTGAAGCACAGCTGGAGGAGCTGGTTGGAAATGATGTAATTCCCCTCCTCAGGTAGAAATATGAGGTTAAACTTTGTTCAGAGAGGATTTTATAAATCTCTTCAGTCTGGAGTCAGCTCCTGCTCCACTACAGTCCTGGTTAAATATYCAGCCTAAAACCTTTCATTATACTGATTTTATAAACCAATTAGCATCGTTTGAAACATGAAGCTGTTTCAGTTTGTGTATAATGGCAGCTGGAACAGGTGAAGTTTTAGTTTCTTTAAGCAGAAWGTCTTGTTTGTTTTGACAGATTGTTGAGTGTGGAGGTGAACCTGCYGCTGGGTTTTGTACGCCCACCATCAGCCCAGACACCCTCCTGCAGCCTCTTCATTACTCCACCTGAGAGCAGCTGAATTAGCTGCAGAAGAAGAGGAGCGGTGGAAGGCAGGTTTGTGTTTGAGGAATATTTGAAGAGGCTTTCTGAGAAGGTGCCAAGTGAATTTTCAGAGACTTGTCAAAATAAAAGACTTAATTATGATGGGTTTAGTCATGCAGCAGCTGCACTGTCATGGCCGCCTTTTTCATTTCTGGGTGAGAAAATTAAAAAATAAGAAATCAAAGACAGGGTTTGTGGGGTGCGTCTCAGAATAATGTGTTTGAGATGATGAGAGGAATACAAAAACAGAAATCCTGCTGCTGCACGAAGGAAATGCTAAAATTTTCACTTTAACATTTGATTTGAATAAAATCCAAGATGTTTTTGGGCCAATTTAGGCTTCATAGTTAGATTTTCTTCAGATCTGACTTGATAATAATTACTGCCAGGAAGTCATCACGAGTTTAACAAGTGAAGTCAAATAAATAAAACTTCTTTAGGTTTAAAAACTAAACTTTGTTTCACCTGACGAAGCTGCTGCTGAACTCTGGACATGTTGAAATAAATCAGTTCTACAGAAACACAGATGTTCCTCAGGTCAAGTCGAGTCGAGTCGAGTCGAGTCGAGTCGAGTCAGTCTGTGGAAAAAGGCCATCAGAAGCTGTGAACAGTAAATCTGAAGGACAAACGGATGAAAGGAGACAGAACAGGCCTCTCTCTAACAGAGAGAGGAGCTTCGATTCAACAGAAATCTGTGACCTGAAACAGGAAGTCAGTTTAAMCAAAGACACTTCAGAAATCAAACAGGAAGTACCTCTGTGGCTGGACAGTAAAACAGAAAGAGATCTTGTGTACTAATGTGTATTTATTAAAGCATTTTGACCCTTTTCAAACCTAAACTTGATGTTTTGAATGTGAAGCAGAGCAAACACCAACCGAGTCCTGACAGTTCAGAGCCAGCAGCTGTCGGGGTCCGGCTGCCGTCACAAACACACAACTCAGAGGTCTGAAGCATCACCAGCAGCTGCCGATGCACGACTCCACACACACACACACACACACACACACACACACACACACACACACACACACACACAC
>NW_013953629.1:74884-76060 GCF_001266775.1 Austrofundulus limnaeus
GGCTAACAGTAGCTAACGTTAAGCTAACACCATGACTGTGTGCTAACATTTGTTTTAACTTGTTTTTCATGATAAAAGTTCATTAAGTAAAATGTTTTATTTTTATAAATGTTTACAGTAATAATTATTTTAATGACAAAAATAACGGTGACAAATTTTAGTTAATGTGGTAATTTTTATGCTAACGATAGCATCAACTGTCTGAGAAGAAAAAGTCTGAAAAATTAAACTTTTACTTAAAAACAACCGTGGATGAAAAATAAAACAAAGTTTTTGTTCTGTGTTGTTTATTTATTAAAAAATAGAAGCTAACGCCTCACTATGATGTCATTTACACAATCATTTCATGGTTACAATTTTTTATGTTAAACGTTTATATTACATGAATATTTACTGTTTTATTTAATGTTTCAGAGGTTTTAAATAAGTGAGAACTCGTTTTTAGTCCTAAAGTTTAATCTTCATTATTAAATTACTGCTTTTTGATTATTTAGACAACAGAGTTGGAACGAAGACTAAAAGACAAATATTTATGGAATAATTTAATGAATCATTTCAGAACAGCAATGTAACTTTAAGAAATTATTTCATCAAATAATACCTCAGAGACTCACAGCAAAACTCTTTATCACAGATGCTTAAGTCTTTTTCACTTAAACTTTAACAGAAATGTAAATATTTGACATTAATTTAAAGAAAATGTTATTAATATGACATTTTTATATTATTTTACTGGATTGGATTTATTGTATTTTCTCTTAATTTCTCCAGATTTTCTTTACATTTTTCAATCTTATATCTTTTTTTGCTCTTGTTTATTGTGGCTTTATTGTTTTTTTCATATTTACTTTTCTTCATCTCTTTCCAGTTCATTTCCTTCGTTTTGTATTTGTAAAACACTTCCTCCTGCTCATTTAGTTGATAAAGTGACAAACAACACATTATAACACAAACATACAAACTAAATACACAACCTCTCTCTCTCCTTATTCATTCTGTATGTCGACCGGCCTCTCCCTCCGACGCTAATAAATTATTGAACATCAGAACATTTGGAGGAAATGTCAGAGAGACAAAGAGAGACTGTAAAAAAATGAAGCGACACAAACACAATTACACATCACACTTATGTACACACACACACACACACACACACACACACACACACACACACAC
>NW_013953629.1:78785-80283 GCF_001266775.1 Austrofundulus limnaeus
ACACACACACACACACACACACACACACACACACACACACACACACACACACTGTTTTAATTGGCACAGCCAGTTGTTCAGAGTTTTAATTGCTCGGGGTGAAGATCTCCCTGCTTCCATTTTAATTTCTCTCCCATGATCCTTTGCAGCGCAGCACTTTATGAGATTCCCTCTTACAACAGCAGACACTCTCATGGGTTTTGTTAGTGACACACTTTGTGTCTGTGAAATCCCAACAAATCCAGGTAGAATCCAGTTGAGCGGATCAGTAGTAGGTGTGCAGGAGGATGATGGGGAGGCAGGAGAGCGCGTTCAGAGCTGGAGTCTTCAACATGTTYGAGTTGTTTTACAACCAACTCAATGGTTCAGTTGGTGGCAGCTGTCCAATCACACGCAGTGATCCCTGCCACCAATGAGCTTGTCTGGTTTCTAGAACCAGAGTCCCTGAGTGGACTGTACCTCTCATGCTGTGCCAACATCCTGAATCTGAAGGCAGCAGCAGGACAGCAGCTGTCCAACGAGATGCAAAGATGTCCTCTATGGTGGAAATGTCTCCTGGTGCCTACGACCCTGGTTTATAACCAGGAACTACACAGCAAGATTTTAAATTTATTGGTTGATTTTCAAAACCCAAGAGAGCCCATCATGAGATAAACTCAGAAACAACAGGTCTGGTCCTGCAGGGTGTGGAATAAATAAACATGCTGTCTCTGATGTCCACCAGACTTCATGGTAAGGCTGGGCGATATGGTCCCAAAAAAACCTATCAGAATTTTTTTATCCCAAATTCAATTTTCGATTTTAATTGATTTTGCTTCCCATGTAGCAGAGTGCCTGTTTCAGGTGTTGAAACTAATTTGTTGTTCTCCTGCTTTTTGCAGCAAGAGCTATTAAACAGATTTTGCAGACCAGTTCCAGAAAACTGAAGAAACAGAGTCTTTTTTGAGAAGTAGATCCTCTTTACCAGCTGCCATATTGTCAAGTCGTGTACCAAGTGTCTTGAGGGACAGGTGAGGTGACCTCTGAACTACAGAAGCTTTAAAGAGTGCACTGGTGGGAAAAAAACAGATTTCACCAAAATTAAATCTCTATAAATGGCAAATTCAAATTAATCGATTAGATTGATTTATCACCCAACTCTACTTCCTGCTGCTCCATGGCAGGTTTTTTGTCTTCTGTATTTTGGATTCTCCTCCGTGTTTCCCTCACCTCTCTCTCTGATTGGCTAACCGTCACATTCAGCCGACTGCAGCTCGTTTATCCTGGAGTGCACCACACACGACGGGACACGGAGCTGAGACAGTCCAACATGGATACCCCTGCTTTGAGTCGTCCTCATGTCTTTCTGATGAACTAGATCAGAGATTCTTAACCCATGGGCCGCGACCCAATTGTGGGCCACAGCGCCCCCCGGAGGGCCTCAAAAGAACAACAGTTTTTAACTTTGGGCCGCAGAGGGCCGTGGGTCCGGATCGATTTTGAATAAGGTGTAATACAC
>NW_013953629.1:80946-84265 GCF_001266775.1 Austrofundulus limnaeus
GTGTTGATAAGCCTGAGTGGTCTGTTTGTATTTGTTCAAATAATAGTTATGGGCAGGTTACAATATAAAAATGTTTGTTATAATCATATCTTGTGATTATTTGACAGGAGTTTTACTTTTAAACTGTAAGTGTATTTAATTTAGTTATGTTAGTTATGATAGTTTAGTTATAATGTAAATACAATAAAAATTAAGCCAAGTTTTATAATAATTATCATTTTGATCCATACATTGGTAATGTGTGACTGGACCTCGTGTCACTTTATGTTCAACAAACTGGGCCCTGAGGTCAGAAAGGTTAAGGACCCCTGCACTACAACCCTCCTAACACCACACAACAGTAATGTCTCCTGAAATGATCTGCAGCCATCAGGATCCATGGAGCCTTCTATCTCTGAGAAGATCAGGTCAAAACCCAACATCAGAAGCTCCACGTCTGATCCAGTCTGTCCAACTGAAACCTGCACATTGATGGCATCATGTGAAACAGGATGTTAAAGGACCAGTACTGTAAACCAGTACAGGTCCACTGTGTGCTCTGTGCTACCTGATACACAACATAGCTCAGGCATGTTTACAGAGTCAACACTGGAGGTGGTAGTAGCTGAGGGTACTCCTCCACAGACTCTGATCTTTGTTTCAGAGTTTGGCTCAAAGGGCAGCAGGTGATACGACTCTTTCTAGGAATTCTATCTATTGGTTTTGTTTGTATCTTTAAATTAAAAGTAAAAGATAACTGACATCAGTGTTGATTGTAATCTGCTTCAGGTTTCATGAAGGTCAGAGGAGAGAAAAACACAGGCTTCAGCAGATGGAGGAAGAGTCGGGAGGATGAAGGGATGAAGGTAAACTTTAAAGAGGAGTGTGATACTTCACCGGGGAGTGGGAGAGTCAGAAACTGGGAGAAGGATAAGTGGATGTTGATGGACAAGCCTGAAAGAAGAGAGCTGTTTTAATTCAGACGGAGAGAAAAGATCGATGGAAGCAGGGAGCTCCCCTGCTGCTGTCAGTGACCTTGAAGGCACCACGATGCATTCACATGAAGACAGAAACCTGGAGACCTGATCCTGTACAACAGCCGTGTGTGTGTGTGTGTGTGTGTGTGTGTGTGTGTGTGTGTGTGAAGATGATCTGGGTCTTCTTCCTTTTTTATTATTCATGAATATTTGTTAAATGTTTACAAACTGATCTGAGATCAGCTGCAGATATTCAGTCAGATAAAACGCTGAGTCAGCATTAACACAACTATAAAACTAAGAGTTTCATTAAAGCCAACATAAGAAATGAATCATTTAATGACTTTAACAGGATTTATTTCAGATCAGAAACATTGGTTTCCTCCTCTTTAATCTAAGATCAGCTGAAGTCCAACAGTCGTCCTCAGGTCTCCATCTTTACCTGGACGGTCCAGACCGTGACCCCTGACCCCGCTGTCAGGTACGTGCACCGCTCGGCCTTCTGGGAGAGCAGAGGCTCCGCCTCCCTTCATTGGCAGCAGAGCTCTGGTGGATTTTCCGGAGCGGAGCCAGAGCTCCTGCACAGCCGGCTAACTGCTGGCGAGCGGCTCTGACTAATTCCTGCACATGTATTAATAGATCACAGGCAGCTCTCTGACACGCTCACAGGAAACAGACGAGCGGCGGCGGCGGTGGCGTCACGCAGCAGACGAAAGGCCGACTTCACAAAGACGCTGCGCTTCAGTTCTGCTGCTGGAGCTCTTTGATTCTCCTCTGGCTTCAGTTATTTATTCATCCTCCACACGACTTCCTGTCAGGAGGAATCCAGCCGACGCCTTCAAACCACTTCCTGTGACCTCAGAGGAGCATCATCAATGAGCTTTAATCAAGCCCCGCCCACAACTTCCTGTGACCTCAGAGGAGCATCATCAATGAGCTTTAATCAAGCCCCGCCCACAACTTCCTGTGACCTCAGAGGAGCATCATCAATGAGCTTTAATCAAGCCCCGCCCACAATTTCCTGTCGGGTTTAAAACCCACAACTCCATGTTTTGATGTTTCTGCAGCTACGCCACAAAGACCTGAACCAGAACCATGGTCCAGGTCCAGACCATGATCCAGGTCCAGACCATGACAGAACTAGCCTTTAGGACTAACTCTTTTCTTAGTTGATCATATGGTCCTGAACCCTCTGACCCAGGTGGTCTGGGTCAGATGGTCCTGATCCCTCTGACCCAGGTGGTCTGGCTCAGATGGGCTTTGGGCTCACTAACAGCTGTTTTTTCTATTAAGTGGGAAAGTTTATTGTTTGTTTTGTTGTTTACATCAGTCAGACTGGTTTCTGTTTGGACAAAAGAAGTAAAGAAGAACTGAGTGACTGGCTGAAGAGATGGATTCTTCTCTCTCCTTCCTTCAGAGTGAGGTAGAGGAGGAGTGAGGAAGAGGAGGAGTGAGGAAGAGGAGGAGTGAGGAAGAGGAGGAGTGAGGAAGAGGAGGAGCAGTGTGAATTATTAACAGCTCTGTGACTGGAGTAAGAGAAGCTGGCTGTCAGAGCAGGAAACACAAACTCCACCCTGATCCCATCACCTGATCAGGGTTTCAGTAGGAGGGGAGCCGGTCTGAGCTCATTAAGGTTTCATGAGGGTCTACCAGGACCATCAGAGACTCCTTCTTCACAATCAATCTGTCTTTTCTCTCACTTTTGTCTCACTTTGATCCTCCCCAGGGACAAGGCGCCACAAACCTGAGACCATCTCTGAGGGAATSTGTGATCAGTGCAGGTTCTGCAGGACTCTGGACCGGTCCGTTGTAGTGAAGACCTGAGCTGTTAGGTGGAACCCTCTGTTCACCTGTTGGTCTACTTTCTACCCTCACCTGTGGTCAGAACTCTGAGTGGGGACTGAAAGAACCAGATCTAAGATCCAGGAGTTCTAAATGAGTTTTCTCAGCAGTTCCATGTCCCCCAGAGACACACAAAGATTCAGTTCTCCTGGAGAGACCCAGGAACAAAAGGAAGAGAATGGATGGATGGTTGGACGTTTGGTTGGATGATGAATGATGATGTTGGATGGATGGTTGCTTGGATGGTTGGGTGATTGGTTAGTTAGATAGAAGGATGATGGATGGATGGATGGATGGTTGGTGTTGGATGGTTGGATGATGTTGGATGGTTTGTGTTGGATGGTTGGATGGTGTTGGATGGTTGGATGATGTTGGATGGTTGGTGTTGGATGGTTGGATGGTGTTGGATGGTTGGATGATGTTGGATGGTTGGTGTTGGATGGCTGGATGATGTTGGATGGTTGGTGTTGGATGGTTGGATGATGTTGGATGGTTGGTGTTGGATGGTTGGATGGTTGGTG
>NW_013953629.1:91901-93495 GCF_001266775.1 Austrofundulus limnaeus
CTATTCTTATCATTTCAGTCTCTATTCTCATCATTTCAGTCTCTATTCTTATCATTTCAGTCTCTATTCTTATCATTCAGTCTTTATTCTTATCATTTAGTCTCTATTCTTATCATTTCAGTCTCTATTCTTATCATTCAGTCTCTATTCTTATCATTTCAGTCTCTATTCTTATCATTTAGTCTCTATTCTTATCAATCAGTCTCTATTCTTATCATTTAGTCTCTATTCTTATCATTCAGTCTCTATTCTTATCATTCAGTCTCTATTCTTATCATTCAGTCTCTATTCTTATCATTCAGTCTCTATTCTTATCATTTAGTCTCTATTCTTATCATTTCAGTCTCTATTCTTATCATTTCAGCCTCTATTCTTATCATTTCAGTCTCTATTCTTATCATTTCAGTCTCTATTGTTGCTCATGTTCTAACTGGACCAGGGCTGTCCTTTATAAAGGATTGTGCAGATTCATACTAAAAGTGAACGTACGGCCCAAAGGTGAAAGTGGTGTATGTATGTTTCTGGGCCTGTTTTGTGTGTAAACAAGCTTTCTAAATGAGACCCAGGTCTTTGACCTGTGGAGGACCCGTCTGTGTTTGAAGAACCTGAACCGAGCCTTGACGAGTCCTTGTCATGACGGAGATCACTGCTGCAGTCAGACCATGAGAACATGGAGCAGTCAGAGCCGCTGCTTGGACCAGGACTTTCTGTGAGACTCAGTGACTRCAGCTGGAGCTCAAGGACAGGTCTCTGAGAGTCTGATAAATAAAACAGAGACTCGGGGACTCCAGAGACCTGATCTGTCTGCATTCTGAGTGTCTGTCTGCATTTTCTAACCTGTCAGCAGAACTGACAGAACCGGTTCTCTGCAGGCCTCTTAGAGCTCATCATGTCAGTCAAAGGTCAAACATCAAGAGTCCAGAACCCACCGGAACCACCAGATCCTGCAGGTCTTACCCCCAAGAATCAGTTCTAGTGTTAATGAGACGGTTTCTTATCAGACCAGCAGAGTCACACATTTATTAGTTATTCTTTAAATTTAGAACTGAGTCTGTGCCAGCTGTGGACGAATGTGTGTGTGTGTGTGTGTGTGTTTGCTACACTCAGACTCAGATCACCCAGAGGGCCGCAGGGCAGAAGCAGGTCTGTTGTGGATCCAGGATCTCTGAAGTCCATCAAACCTCACAGCTGAGCAGAGGAGCTGTTACAGGAAGCTAACATGCTAACACTGCTAGCTTTTACCTAGCCTATTGCTACTTTAGCTTTGGTCTACATTTGGTTGTTTTAATTTTTACTTATCATTTAGCTACTTTTGTCTAGTCTGATTTTTCAGCTTCTTTAGCTACTTTTGGTTTCAGCTTTTAGCYAACCATTTTTGCTGTGTTTAGATTTCAGCCTTTAGCTGTTAGCTACTTAGCATGTAGATTACGCTCTGCAAATTCTAACATTTAGCTTGTCTTTTGCCACTTTTAGGTTTTGATCTGTTACTAGGTTAAATTTAGCTTTCTGCTAAATTTTGCTGCTACAGCGGGTAAAATAAGTATTGAACACGTGACCATTTTTCTCAGTAAATATATTACTAGAGGTGCTAATG
>NW_013953629.1:100682-102938 GCF_001266775.1 Austrofundulus limnaeus
CACACACACACACACACACACACACACACACACACACACACACACACACTTCCTAAAAATGAGACGTCACCAGCAGCTCTGCAGATCAGAGGTGTTCACCAAGGACAGCTGAGTGTGTTTCTGTTTATTGTCTTTTACAGCAAAAACAACTGTGCAAACAGGAGTGTGTGTGTGGGTCTGTGTGTGTGTGTGTGTGGGGGGGCTCTGTGTGGGTCTGTGTGTGTGTGTTCATTAAATCTGATGACTACCAGCAGCTTCACAAGAGAGAGAATGACCTTTAACTGAACCCAACCCAGCCCTGATGGTCTGACCCTGCAGAGTCACCTTCAGAGTCCTGGACCTCAGAGGGGCTACAGGGACTAGAAGGACTGGAGTGACTGGAGGGACTGGCGTTGGACTGAATCAGACCTACATGTGATCCTGATAGAGTTTGATAACTGATCAGGACTTTAAAGTCCAGGTTTTCTTACTTCGGATGTTGGAAGGTGTCCACGAGGGAGACCTTCTCCACCAGGTCTCCTCCGACTGATCGCACCAACTCGTAGAAATCGTTGTCAGTGAAGCTCTGTTCGTCCGGCTGGCTGTCTCTGGTGTCCGGTAACCAGAAGGAGATGTCGTTGTAGAGCGCAGGATACCTGCTGAGAGGCTGGAATCAAAAATAAAACATTTAAAGATGGTTAAAGAGGAATGGTTCAATGTACTGTAGCTGAGACCTGCACCGGTGCAACAACACAACCACATCATCTGCAAACAAGTTTACAGACCAAACCAGGTCACCTCTAAGATCCTGTCCATGTCCTGTCAGGACAAATGTCTCATGTTGGTGCTTCAAGGACTGGAACCTGAAACCCTGAACACCTGCAGACCCCTCAGAGGAGTACCTCAGGGGTAAACCTTCTTCAGACCATGGATAGACCTTGTAGATCTGGTCAGACCTTTACTTGAGTGTAAAGGTCCTCTCACCTTTAAATTTTAAATCTATTTAGAAAAATCATCTTTTCTTCCTCAAACTACAGAACTTTCCTCCAAAATACCAAACATTTGTCCAGTTTCTGACCTGAAGTCACTATTTCATGAAGTTCATGGTCTTCCCTCCAGTAAAAAGACTTTTTTCAGCTGCAGGGTTGCCTCTGCTGTCTGCACAGTTTACGCTGCTCCTTCTGGGTAAACCGGGCTGATTACAGCTGGATCTGAGGGGCGGAGCCCAGGAGAGCTGCTCTGACCTGGGTCTCTGAAGGAACTGAGTTCATCAATAAAGCTGAAGAGGACTGAGAAGTGGACAGCAGACAACACACTGACTTCAGACGTTACTCTTATTTTATTTCTCCAAACCATCAGACTCCTTCTTTATCCTCTTGTTTTTCCTTTCAGCATCTTTTTTATTGTCACTTTTCTTTCTATGAAGTATTTTATTCCATAATTTTTTTGTCTTTCTGCCATTCTTACGTCTTTCCTCCTCCCTCCCCCTCATCTCGTTCTCCTCTCTGCCCTCCAACCGTCACTTGAAATGTTCTTCATTAGTGAAGACGAGAGTCCACAAAAAGCACCTTTAGCAGGGGGCGGGCTAACCGCTGACTGAACTCTTTGACGGCGTGTTATCGTGCAACGCCGATGATGGTGGCGGGGTCACAGGAAGTGACTGGTACCGGCTGGTGTGGGAACCCCCCACCCCCCAATCAAAATGTTTTATACATGAAGTCAAAAGACAAGAACAAACACAAATCTAAAGAATGAAAGGAGAGAGTGTAAAAACCAAACATCAAAACGTTGCAGGTTAGATGTTGGAGTATTTGTTCTGGTTAAAGATGGAGGAGACAGAGTTTATTAGAATCTCATCAAAAAAACATATTTTTATCTCTTTTAATTAGTTGAACTGATGAAAAATAGCAATGATAAAATAGTCTGACAGGCTCCAAACAAGGTGATTTTTAAAACTCTGATGATGAATAAAGGATGATTTATCTCAGCTGTTTGATGGATTTGTTCCAGTTTCTTAAAGACGTGGCTTTCACATACCGGTACTGTTTATGTGCTGGAGAGACATGTCGAGGACACTACATGTCCTGTTTAACTGGACCTGACCTGTGGTAGTTGAGTGGTTGTTTGTTGGTAGTTGAATGGTTGTTTGTTGGTAGTTGAATGATTGTTTGTTGGTAGTTGAGTGGTTGTTTGTTGGTAGTTGAGCGGTTGTTTGTTGGTAGTTGAGTGGTTGTTTGTTGGTAGTTGAGCGGTTGTTTGTTGGTAGTTGAGTGGTTG
>NW_013953629.1:104764-105900 GCF_001266775.1 Austrofundulus limnaeus
TGGAGGGACTATGTTTCTCAGCTGGTCTGGGAACACCTTGGGATTTCCCCAGAGGAGCTGGTCCAAGTGGCTGGAGAGAGGGAGGTCTGGGTCTCTGCTTAGACTGCTGCCCCCGAGACCTGACCCTGGATAAGAGGAAGAAAACGGACTGACGGATATCTGCTGGTTGGTTAGTGGCTGCTGAGTGGAGWTACAGGTGGTTAAACAAACAGTTAAAGTATTTGTTGGTATGGTAGTATGTTGATGGTCCATGGCTGCTCTCTGGTTATTTCTGTAAGTTTGGATGTTTACATACTTTGTTTTTTACAAAGCTGGTAGATGATAGGATGGCTGCATCAGAAGGTGACTGGTTGACCATACAGTAGGTTGGTTTTCACTGGTTTAATTAGCAGCTCATTGGTTGGTTAAACATGAGGTCAGTAAGAAGTTGTACAGATTAATGAGGTTTGTTATATATGTAGGTGGACAGGTTGCAGGTTTCTCTGTGTGTGTGTGTGTGTGTCAGTGATGGCTGGTTGTTTTGGTGATTGAGCCTTCAGAACATCTGGAAGTGTTGAAGCTCCAGGCAGGTGTTTGTGTCGGTACCTGGAAGCAGATGGGCTGATTGATGTCCTGAACTCTGAACTGTTGGAGGAAACGTTCATCTTGACTCCAGAACAGCCGGATGTCTGGGATGCTGTACAGAATCATGGCCAGTCTCTCCAGACCCAAACCAAAGGCCCAGCCCAGCTTGTTGTCTGCCCCCGCTGTAAGCAAACAAACAAACAAACAAATAAACAAAACATTAACAGGAAGCCAACAGTTCAGAGACAGACACAGAGCATTTTTTTATTTTCAGCCTTTATCTCTGAGTGAAGGAAGGAGTTCCCTTCAGAACAACCACAAACAGACAGAACCTCTTTAAAACCAGTTCTGTAGGACCAGTTCTGTAGGACCAGTTCTGTAGGAACAGTTCTGTAGGAACAGTTCTGTAGGACCAGCTTGAGGAGTCTTTAGAAACTAGAACTCTTGGATCAACAGAACATCAAACCCTCAGGAAGATTTGATATCAAACATATTGGGCCTCATGCAAGAACCGTTGGTACGAACAGATTTGTTCTTAAGTTGTGCGTACGAGTGATTTAGGAGAATTTGTG
>NW_013953629.1:108580-110948 GCF_001266775.1 Austrofundulus limnaeus
TATTTATGTTTGTGGTTGTAATGTGACAAAATATGGAAAAGTTCAAGGGGTATGAATACTTTTGCAAACCACTGTAAATAATAATAATAATAAAAATAATAAAAATAACAATAATGATAATAATAAATCCATCTTTCTGACTCCAGTTGAATTCATTAACTCAGTTATTTTTAGCCTGATGGATCCAGGAGGAGCAGAAAGAGGAAAAGTCTCCATGTGGACCAGCAGTGAGCTGTGTGTGGAGCTGCAGCAGGAAGAATTTAATATCTGCTCACGTGCCGAGCATAAATCAGCTGAAATAATGAGTTTGTGTTGGAGCTACAGGCCAGGCTCAGATGGAGGTCAGCTGTGGGCGGAGGGGCTGCGGATCTAATCTCACTCTTTTTCTAAATATTTATGTGGGTGGAGGGAGGGGGTGGGCTGCTAATGAACAAACAGGAAGCAGGAGAGGCGACAGGAAGAATCACCTGCGTTTGAAGCTGCTTCTGATGGCGGGTCACCCCCCCACCCCGCTCCCGTCCAATCAGCAGCCGGGGAAAGTGGTTTCTATGCTAATGAGTAGCGAGGGTCGACGGGTCGCAGGAATAAATCTTCAGCTCAGAAACATCTGAGAGACCTCTCCTCTTCCTCTTCATATTTTTAGTTTTATTCTAACTGTTTCCTCCCTGCTCAGATAAAACTCTTCTTCTATGGTTTTATTTGTGTAGATTTATGTGTGTGCTAGCAACATATCAACAGGTCAGCTGTCAGATTTTAACCACAGATAATAAATAACACAACAAAAATACAGCTTAAATTCTACATACTGCAGGAAGTTACTGAAAAACACTGAAACTGAGTTGAACGCTAGCAGAACACAAGCTAAATGCTAAAAGAAGCAACATACTAGATAAATGCTAACAGAAGCAAAACATCAATTAAATGCTAAAAGAAGGAGACACTTACTAAATGTCAAAAGGAGACCAATTGTTAAATGCTAAATGAAGCAAAACACTAGCTAAATGCAAAAGGAAGCTAAATATTAGCTAAATGCTAAAAGAAGCAGAGCACAAACTAAAGGCTAAAAGAAGCATATTTCTATGGTCTTATACTTGTAAATAAAGTTAAATCTTTTGAAAATTACAGAAATTAAACATCACAGCAGCTGTGAGCTGAAAGAGCCGAACGTTACGACTTACGAACAGCTAAAATAGCAGAAAGTTTGCAGCAGTAGTTAAAAACTGAAGGTAAAAATATCTGATTTGTTTCCTGTTGTTCTGTTTTGTTTTGGAGCCTCTTCGTCTTCGTCCTCCGGTCCTGCTCCTCCTCCTCCATCAGGGTTTCTTCTTCTTCCCTTCCTAATTATATTTGTCATGAATAAATCTGTGGCAGCGTTATTAGAGCGTGGTGTTGGTCGTTGTGGTTTTAAACTGCCGGATGATGATTAGGCGCCATGATTACACGAGCCGAAGTCGTGACAGAAAACTCCTGGTAATGAGACGGACCGGCTAGAAATCAGCCGAAAACTATTTCAGACCAGATTCACTGAATTAATGAGAAACAAAATGTAACTAATAATAACAAGAGTCACTGAGAGCAGGAAAAACTAACATGAAATWTCTGAAAAATTGAATAAAAGTTTGAGTTTTTTCTACAAAACTAACTGAAAGATCTCAGAAAACTTTTCTGGTTCTAAAAACAGGAAGTAAAACTGATAAAAGTTGACTCTGAGCTAAAAACCTGATCTGTAAGCAAACCTTCATCAGCTGCAGAAACGTCTCACTCATTTCACTTTGTACAAGTTGTTGCCTTCTAAAAACCCACAGTGTGATTTTACAGGAAACTGAGCTGAACATAAAACCATCAGAGTTTAAAGCAGTAACCAGCGAGCCGTGGAGCGATGAGCCGATAAAGACCTGTAGAGCTGTCAGGTCCCTCCTTCAGTCTGAGTTAAAGGTTCAAACTGCAGCTTTAACTGCTTCACATGAACTTTTATTGTGAAGGCTCAGAGGACAGATGCATCTGTCTGTGCTCCATGAAACAGACCTGCAGGACGTTATGTTTGTTCTGTAAAGGTCCGGATTTATGGGCCAACAGCTGGGTTTTATGCTGCGCATGTTTAAAGAGCCGCCGTTTAATCAGACATAAACCCAGGTTTGGATTTTAATAAACTTTAAAGGCTGCTTTCAGGATCTGAGAGTCCTGAGGAGGAGGCTCCCAGGACAGAAACCTGCTCCATAAAGCAGAGTTTCACAGACTGAGACTCTGAGAGCATTCACCAGGTTTATTCTCCTAATGCTGAGTCAGCGTTCACCAGGTTCGTTCTCCTAATCCTGAGTCAGCATTAACCAGGTTATTCTTCTAATGCTGAGTCAGCGTTAACCAGGTT
>NW_013953629.1:111976-115760 GCF_001266775.1 Austrofundulus limnaeus
ATCATTAACCAGGTTTTTCTTCTAATGCTGAGTCAGCGTTAACCAGGTTTTTCTTCTAATGCTGAGTCAGCATTAACCTTTGATCTGTTTTTATTTTTCTGTTTGGTTTTTGGAAAACCAGTGACTTACAGACTTTGAGCTGTTTTAGCTGTTTAGCACAAAATGTTCGGCTCATTCAGCTGCTCTGGTGTTTAGTTTTTGTGTCAAAATATTAAACTTTATTATTCAGATTTTATTGATTCTTTTAAAAAGAGTTCTGTTTAAATTCTGCTTCAGCTGCTGCTTCAGTTTATCACCTGCTGCTACTTTAAGCTTTTAGACAGCAACTAGCTAATTTTAGCTCATATTTTGTTACATTTAGCTTCTGTTCTGTTAACTTAGATTTACTCTGAGTTTTCACAGAAATATTTTGTTTTTATCTTCAAACGTCTCTAAAATAATATTTTAATCTGATAATCTGAATAATCTGCATGTTTTAGCTGCAGATTAAACACTTCAGCTGTTTGTTTCAGGTCTGAATGAGGTCAGCTGCAGAATAAAGAGATCTCTGCTCATCATCATCATCATCACCATCAGATGAGGTGACACAAGGCTGATGAAGAGTGTTAATCCAACAGATTAAAGGAGTTAAAAACTTCTGAACCAGAGATTCAGTCTGACTGAAGAAACGTACCCCCCCCCCATCCCTCAGCCAATCAGGATGAAGCTGAGGCGCCGTCAGGGGATGATGTCATTTCAGCATCATCAGAGGCGTGATGAAGATGATGTCTGAGAGATGAAGACCAAAACTGAAAACTGAAGTCTCTGATGACTCTTCCTCACCTCAGATTAACAAAGTGAGAACAAAACGGACCAGAAGCTGAAAGCGAGCCACGTCCTCAGCCCACAGAGCATGWTCCTTACACATGTGCCTCCCTGTGCTCCTGCTGGCAGCGGTTAGCAGAGGCTGCAGGGCTCTCTGGTCCTGCGCCGCCACGCGCTCGTTTGTCACCGTTAGCAGAGCTAACAGGCTATTGGCAGCCTCCGCCGCCACACCAACACTTTGATTTATAGACGCAGGCTCGGCGCCGGTTCTGGAGGACGGGAACACGACCGCAGGGCATCATGGGAAGAAGAAGAGGCGTGCTTTAAAAAGAGCTCAGCCTTTCTTTAGTCTGTCAGTGGAGCCCTGTTAGTTTGAGGCTCTGCTCTCATTAAATACTCAGAATAAAGAAACAGCTGTAAAAACACAGAACAGAAGCCTTTCTGGACTCTCTCCTGTCCTGATTTGAATAAAAGCTCCAAACGCCACGCAGAGCGTCTGAGGATCAGAACTTTACATAATTCTTCCCCACTTCACCTTCACCAACAACATGCTAATGGTTACAGCTCCACCGGGACGCTTCAGTTTGTGCAACAACATTTTGTTAGACTTCATGTTCAAACTCACAAACATGAACTCCCCTCACCCCCCCGGGGGTGGGGGGGATCAGAACCCACTAATGAATATGGATCATGGAAACAATATCTGCAAACAGACGGCTGCTTATTGAGCCTCGCTGCTCGTTTAGTCATCAACACAACATAAATTATGCAGAGTGATTAGTAACCAGGCAACACTCAGGTTTACCTCTGCTGTATGGATCTATATGGTGCTGGGGGGGGGGGGGTGGCAGATAAAGTTGCTGGAATAAATAATAAATATACAACTGATGTGACTGGATTGACTCCTCAGTCAGAACTTTTGGTTTTACTGACTTCCTGTCTGGATTTGGTAACTTCCTGTCTGGATTTTCTGAGTTCCTGTCTGGATTTAGTGACTTCCTGTTTGGATTTTGTGACTTCCTGTCTGAATTTAATGACGTCCTGTCTGGATTTTGCAACTTCGGCTGTGTCCAAAATGATGGGCTGAGTYCTCTGAACCAAATTYGTCGGCTGCATACGYCACAGYRCCGTGATGGAGGCTGTCCAAAACTTGACAATGACAATAAAGGCAATCAATATCATGGTATATATAATATAYCATGATATATTATATATATCCTGTATATCATGTTATATATCATGGTCTAAATTATGGTATATATAATATAAATAATTTGTATATTTGTGTAATATCAGTAAACATTGGTTATCAGTCATAAATGCAATTGGATATCGGCTGAGTTTTTCATTTCGGTGCATCCATAGTTTCAACAAATCTGTATTTCAGAATTTTTTTGTAAAACTAATAAATAATTTTATTTCCCCAGGTTCTGATTACATCAGACTTGCAGATATAAATGAAGATCAAAGCTTTGAACAGAATCTCGGTCTAGTTTCAAAGATCTGTAGAGGAACCAACGGGTTCGTCTGTATGACAGTCTGACATGATACGGTTTAAACTGACAGATCAGTGATGATACGATGCAGGATCACCTGTGTATCTAACACAATGATTGTGTTATGATAACCATGTTTTTACTGTTACACCTCTAGGTCACAGTGACCTACAGGAAACTAGGAGACAGGTGTCCACTAGATAACTTGTTCCAWAACTCCATCACAACAAGCAGAGACATGTGAGTTCCTTCAACTGTAATATTTAGATGTGTTCAGTTTTTTTGTCTTGCAGTTGTTTGTTGATAAAAACTGAATATTTACTAGATTAATTTAATAAAGTTTGACTGAGGCTCATATTGGAGGATAAATAAACCAACATTAGTCTCCGCAGAGCTGCTTTCAGGGATTTCGACAGTTATGTTTCACGTTTATTACTTCTCCCACAGACTCTGGAAAATTTGCAGCTCTTAATAAAAAGTCTGACAAATAAAGAGAGGATTAAAAAAGCATTTTTTCACAGAATGAAAAGAGAAAACAGGCGTTTGTTCCTGCAAATCTAAATCTGTTTGCTCCAAACTGGTGTTGTTCCTGCTGAGTGGGCGAGCTCAGCTTGACTCACGATTCCACAAATACTGTTGTTCTGATCTTCTGGAGGTTTTACATCAGCCCCACTCAGATGAGTGTTCAGGTGCACGAGGCCAACACTTCCTGCCCCTCCTGCTGCTCTCTGATTGGAGCCATTAGAGCGGCTCTGTTCAGGTGAGCAGCTCTGCAGCAKAGTAATTACAGACGGATTAGAGGGGACTGCAGGATTTAGGGAGGTTAGGTGTTGGTGGTAGCAGCCTGATCCTGTATTTAGTGGAGGTTAAGAGTCTTTGTGATCCACACGCTGCTAATCAACGCTCCCTGCACACGGCTGAGATCAGAGACAGACTAATGAGTGAGAGCGAGGGCCGCAGAGGCTGCTGGGGTTAAACAAAGACCACCCTCATTCATGTGACACAGTCAGAGTCACTGATGCCCTGCAGAGTCTGGCTGCTCAGGGCCTCAGGTCTTCAGGGGACAATCTGGACTTACAGTCTTTAAGATMCAAAACCAGACAGGTTTCAGCTGTGTTAGCTTTAGCAGCATTTAAAACCATCAAGTCTGTATCTGTAAGACTGGTTACCTGTGACTCCAACAATCCAAACCTGTCCTCTGGTTCATTACATATTTTGCTAACAGACTCTTTATTCCCCTTGTTGTGTCACAGTGGGCCCGTTGGACCGGCTCAGGGGTCTAATTAAGAACCGGGACCAGACGGGGGACAAACGGAGCCATCTCTGGACCACAAACTGGATAATGAGACACCAGAGCATGGCCAACAGAAGGAGGGAAACCCCCCAAACTCCAGCACACCTCCACAACACCACCGAGTGTGTGTGTGTGTGTGTGTGTGTGTGTGTGTGTGTGTGTGTGTGTGTGTGTGTGTGTGTGTGTGTGT
>NW_013953629.1:115900-121621 GCF_001266775.1 Austrofundulus limnaeus
CTGGAAATCAACTCTTCACAATGATCCTCAGTTAATAACTATTTATCTTTGTTCCATCGATCTGTGAACAAAAGCTGATTTTTACTCAATGTTTTATTGTGAAAGTATTCCTGCTGTTTTAAACTAACTGAACTTTATGGTTTGTGTTGATGATAAGTTCAGGGTTTCAACCAGTTCTTGCTCTCAGTGGTTCTCAAATGAACACCTGGACAACAGAAGACTTCATCCACATATTTCCTGCAGGTACACACAGTCATGTGGTAGGTTACCATGGTAACACTAACAATTATGTTGGAGGACCAAACGGCTGACAGAACACAATCAGTAGACCAACCAAACAACAATTCAATCAATAACCAACCAACAACTGACCAATTAATCAACTGTCCAACCAATTATCCAACTTACCAGCCATTCAAACAATAAACAGTTTACCAACTAACCAAACAATCAACCAACAAATACCAACCAACCAATAAAACCACTGACCAAACAATCAACCATCTGATTAATCAGCAAACCAACAACTAACCAATTAACCAACTGTTCATCCATACAAAGAATAAACAGTTCAGCAACTAATCAACCAATCAAACCATAACCTAATCAATCATCTAAAAACTGTTTAACCGATTATTCACGATTTAACAATCCAACCAATCATCAACCAACCAAACTATTACCTAATCAACCAATCAACCAATCAATCAATCAATCAATCATCTAATTAATGAGCAAACCAACAAGTAACAAATTAAACAAAAAACTGTTTAACCAATTATTCACTATTTAACAATCCAACCACTCACCAATCAACAAAAACCATGCAATCACTAACTAATTACCAACCAATCATGCAAAAACAACTAATTATCCTACTAATCAACAATCATCTAACAAAATATCAACTAACATATCAAACCAGTGACTGATCAACCAATGAATCAACAGCAACCAACCACTATATAACCAATTAACCAAGCAACCAACAGATCAACCAACTCCAAAACAACTGATCCAACAACCAATCAAACTATTAATTATTCAATCAATCCACTATTTAACAATCCAACCAGTCACCAACCATCTAACAATACAATTAATTACCATCTAACCAACTAACTAACTAACTAACCAACTAACCAACTAACTAACAAGCATTTCATTAAAAACAACAACCAAGTCAATGGCAGATCCAGCTTGTTCTGTCTAAACTCCACATTCAGACTCTTGTGTTCCAGACTCTACACGTCTTTAAAATAATTTCACTGTTTCCCCAAAGATCCTCCAACCCTCACTAACATGTCTGACTAACCCTTCCATCCAACACGACAGGTTTTTACTGAAGAGAATGAGCGGTTCACAAACTAAACCTGGTGAGAAGATGAAATCTGTTGTCCTGGGAGAGTTAAATCTCCTCCTGATGGATCCAACATGAGAGCAACAAAACGAGCCGAATGTAAAGGCATGAATCACTCCTGACTCATGAACACCTGATTTATTTCCAGCCCTGATGAAGTACCTTTTGGCTTGTTGCTCGTTTGTGACAGTTGCTTAAGAGCATCATCAATTCAACGGCGTGGCCGATCAGCACATTAAATGCATCATCAGAGTCTGATTCAGAGATTATTCACTCTGATTTATGCTGCAGTCTGCCTGTTAGCGTGCCAGCCCATCCATCCACCGGTAATGACCAACCCATGGCCTCCTGCCGTCCACACGGACATTACTACTGATTAATCTGGCCGCTTGTTGTTTGTGTCCTATAAAACACAGAGCTTCACCTTCCAGCACTCAGTCCTGATGAAGGAAACATTAACAACATCATTACAGCATCCATTTCCTGTTGTTCTAACGCTGAACGGCTCAGAGTAAGAAATATTCTGACCATCTGTGATCTCAGAGTGCAGCGATCGTCCCCTCGCTGTGCCAGATACGGTATTCTAAAACACTTTACTGTCCAAGAGTAATAAATCTAAACTCACAGCCGAACAAACACCAAAATMAAACAGATTTATAAAAATATAAAACCAGGCCAAAGCAATAAATGACAGGAAGAGATTTCAAATAAAACTGCTTCTGTTGATTGTTGCATTCACAGACTAACATGTCTGAAGGAGAGGACCATATGAGTCCTGCAAAGAAGAACTCAGAACCATCAGCAGGTTCTGTAAAGCTTCACCTGACACCACWAGAATCAGGTTTTTATTTTAAAGACAACAGTGTTTGTTTAAAGAAGAGGAGTTTTCCCCTGGAGCCTTTAAACTCGTTAATCTGCAGCACGTCACTAACCTGGTGGTAGTTTATCCCCACCCCCCGCAGTGGTTTGGACCCCCCAGCTGCTCAGCAGGACACTTTGTTTCAACATCAGCTCTGAATAAATCCTTTCTGCTCCAACAAACCAGTCCAGATTAACTCCTGTTGTCTGCAGGTATTTCCCCAGAGTTACACTAAAGTCAGGACTTGTATCTGTCTACAGAACTGCCTTCTTCCTCAGTGATTTGTTTCAGGTTCTCCTGGTCCTGATGCTGCAGAGGGGCAGCAGGCAGGTGAGACAACCAGCACAATAAAGACAACCAGGACAAAAAAGACAACCAGTACAATAAAGACAACCAGTACAATAAAGACAACCAGCACAATAAAGACAACCAGGACAATAGAGATAAACAGGACAATAAAGACAACCAGGACAATAAAGATAAACAGGACAATAAAGATAAACAAGACAATAAAGACAACCAGTAAAATAAAGATAAACAGGACAATAAACACAACCAGTACAATAAAGACAACCAGGACAATAAAGACAACCAGTACAAAAAAGACAACCAGGACAATAAAGATAAACATAACAATAAAGACAACCAGGACAATAAAGACAACCAGGACAATAAAGACAACCAGGACAATAAAGACAATCAGGACAATAAAGACAACCAGGACAATAAAGACAATCAGGACAATAAAGATAATCAGGACAATAAAGACAACCAGGACAATAAAGATAAACAGGACAATAAAGACAACCAGGACAATAAAGACAACCAGGACAATAAAGATAAACAGGACAATAAAGATAAACAAGACAATAAAGACAAACTGGACAATAAAGACAACAGGACAATAAAGACAACCAGGACAATAAAGATAAACAGGACAATAAAGACAACCAGGACAATAAAGACAACAGGACAATAAAGATAAACAGGACAATAAAGACAACCAGGACAATGAAGACAACAGGAAAATAAAGATAAACAGGACAATAAAGATAAACAAGACAATAAAGACAAACCGGACAATAAAGACAACCAGGACAATAAAGATAAACATAACAATAAAGACAACAGGACAATAAAGACAACAGGACAGTAAAGATAAACATAACAATAAAGACAACCAGGACAATAAAGACAACCAGGACAAATAGACAAAATAAAACAAGAAAACTGCCTGTGAAGAAACAAAAATCTGATCTAATTGCAGCCTCTCAACATCTCTCCGGTCTGATCCGGTGCTAGAGACCTGGTGGTCCAGATGGATGCCCCTCTAACATCAGAATCTGAGTTTGAGGGGTCCACCAAACCCAGTACCTGTTGACAAAGTCAACCCATTTCTACATTTGCAGTCTTTAAGATTAGCCAGCTGGACAGCCCCTCTGCAGGTCAAAGAGGACAGGTGACACAGTTTCATTTCCTGTTTCAGGTYTTAGACTTTTATCCTTAAACTCCTTTATTTCTGCTCCTTCTGACTTCCTGTTCAGTCACTCAGGATATTTACTGTGAGAGGAGGTGTCCGTTAAATCAGACAACCTGTTAAAGGTTTCTTACGTCATTAACAGCTGAAAACAGGGACACCACCAGCTGGTTCCCACAGATCCTTTCTTCATCATGTGTGGACTGTGTCATCGTAACATCTGTCAGATCATCACCGTTATAAAACCTTTTGTTTTTGTCACATCAAAGAAAGACAGAACGCCTCAAAACATTCAAAAATGTTCTAAAATAAGACATTAAGTGTCTGCAACAGTCCCACCTGTTGGTACCAAACAGCTTCAGTAGAAGAAGCCCGGTACAAAACGACCAGCAGGTAAAGATCTGAATGCTTCTGACTGAACTCAGACTGCAGGAGAAATGTTGTCAAACTTTTCCTTCATTTCACCTTAAATGTGAGGAARCCAGCTGGACCCACATATCAGAACCCCTGAGCAGGTTTTAATCCCAGGAGCTAATAATCAGCACCGCTCTGTTCTGAAGGCTTCACTGAAAGCTTCGGGCTCAGGTTTCAGCTCGGCTCGGTTCTAATCATCCTGATGTGAAACCACAGGAAGTCCACTCTGATGCCGAGCGCCRGTTAATGATGGCGGACAGGTCCAGCGCCGCGGCGTCCGCTCCACTTCCTCCAATCCAATTATCATGATGACTTACTGAGTGGATCAGAGCGGCTCCGGCTCTGGTCCTGACGGGCTCCTGGTATCATGTGTGGGCTCGTTAGTTAACTCGTTAACGTTAGTTAGCTGCAGGTTGGTGGTGAAGGTTTAGCCTCGACACGCTGCAGCTGGGACACCGGTCAGACTCCTGACTCAGTGTTTGATCATCATCATCATCATCATCATCATCATCATCGTCATCATCGTCATCAGCAGCAGCAGCAGCAGCAGCAGAACTGAACAGAACCTCAGTCTGAGGCTCCTGCTGCAGCAGCAGAACTGAACAGAACCTCAGTCTGAGGCTCCTGCTGCAGCAGCAGTCAGATGAAGTCAAACAGCAGCAGCAGACAGGTCATTAGGACCTTTAAAGGACTGTCCTCGTCTCTCTGCTGTTTCTACATCCCTGACCTTCGTCTCCTCCTCAGAACCTGACACAGAACATGTTCTCCCTCCTTCACCTCCTGTCCTCTCAGAGGAAACACAAACCAGCTGAAAAGGTGAAACGGTCTGATCCTGGGAGGATTTCCTGTCGCTGTTTGATCCGAGACCCGAGTAGATCAGTCTGTTAAATCATCACCTCCATGTTTTTACTTCATTAAATACGCATTTTAAAGCTTCACCAGCAGAAATGTTTCATTTGTGTAACCGGTTGTTGTGTTTGTCACAACAAAGATGCTTCATCTTCCTGTTGTCATGGCTCAGAGTGCAGGTCTCATGTGTATCTGAGGGTCTGGAATGTCCCCTCTTTAACTGGAGAGCATCACTGTCACCACAGAGACGCAGAGAGACGCCGCGGCAGCTGAAGACCACCTCTGACTCTAAATGAACCTGAGGCTGAGTGATGAAGAGGAGCTGAGGCTGAGTGATGAAGAGGAGCTGAGGCTGAGTGATGAAGAGGAGCTGAGGCTGAGTGATGAAGAGGAGCTGAGGCTGAGTGATGAAGAGGAGCTGAGGCTGAGTGATGAAGAGGAGCTGAGGATGATCCAGCAGAGAGCACAGCCTCAGGCTGAACATGGCTGTCTCACAGGTCAGACAGCAGCTCACTGATGACAGATGTTCTTCATCTGCACAGGGTTCATATTTAAGACCAAATCAACACATTATCAGAAACATTCAAATGGCCCCAGAAATGTTATAATAGAAACCTTTTATTACTATCAATTTAGTTATTAAGAATATTTAATTTTAATACAAGAACAGTAAATTATTTGACTGAAACGATCATCGGGGGCTGTATATGGGGGCTGTATGTTTTGGCTGTATATGAGGGCTGTATGTGTGGGCTGTATGTG
>NW_013953629.1:122621-122886 GCF_001266775.1 Austrofundulus limnaeus
GGGGGGTACAGATTCATGACATGTTCAGGAGTCTGTGCAGCAGCTACAACACAAACTGGACTGCAGGAACAGACTGCAGTGTTTGACTTGATAATCTCTGGAACAACACTGGAGCTGTAGAAGACGACATGCTGAGGAGCTGAGAGACAAACCCACCTTCAGACAGGACAACATGTCTCGTCTCCTGGAGTGTCCCCGCTAACAGGACATGTCTCGTCTCCTGGAGTGTCCCTGCTAACAGGACAACACATCTCGTCTCCTGGAG
>NW_013953630.1:0-1221 GCF_001266775.1 Austrofundulus limnaeus
GTGTATACTATTGTATAAAATTTGTTTATTATTTAAAGACATATTAAACATAAGTGAGAGGAAAAATATTGTGTAAATTGTCTTAGACCTACCTATTGTTTTGGGCCCAGTATTATTTTATTTCAATTTTTTGACAACTTTTGTTGTTTTCTTTTTTTTATGAGGTGGTATATATAATATTTTAAACTCTGAAAGCTTGATGTTTTCCCTCAGAGATAGATATCTCTGTAAGTACTGATGCAGTTCCACCTTTAGAGGCCACCATCGCTCTGTTTCCAGGCGACAAAGAAAGAAAACTCCAGACAGTTTCGTGTTTTCCTGAGAAACCTGAACGCAGCACGCGGATGGTTGCAAGGACGAAACATGATGAAAATGAACAACGATCACAAATAGACCCGTAAGACTGTCAGTTCATACGTTCACGCACAGACACGGGGTTAAATTGCATGTATCGACAATGTTATTGATAGAAAACCGTACTTTATTGAACACGGTGTTTGTTTTTAAGCAACGATGGGTGCTAGTTTGGTTGCCCTGTTAGCTTCGGTAGCTAAACGAATGTTAGCTGCTTCAGCTAATGTTTATGGTGTGGTTATGTTTATGTTTATAACCTCAGACTACATCGTGTTGTGTTTGCGTTTTTAACACAGACGTTGAAATGAATGCATTCGTGTGTCAGTCCTTCACGCCCACTCAATACTCGGAACCTCGGCTCAGTTATTTAAACAGGGCCTTTGTTTCTGTTTCTTCCTGTGCAAAGCTGCAGGCACTGCTTCATAATGTGCAGAATAAAGGAAATATAGGTCTAGTGTTGTAACTAAAGCTGTGCTGTGATTAAAGGATATTATTGTGTACGCTGCTTGGTTTAGACATGGTTGCATTTTTCTGAACAGCCTCTGGGAGGCGCTGTTTTGTGTTGACCTGAGTTTTGTGGGGTTTTCAAGAGGTTTTATCTGTAAAAAACTCAATTCTGAGCTAATTGTTGTCCTGAATGGCTACGAACAAAATGAAAAGTTGTTAAAAAAATTGAGCATATGTTCTATATTTCTTCCAGATATGACCATGAAACGTTCAGAAAACATTTTAATGAATGTTCAAAAGGCTTTTCAGTGGCTTGAAAAATAGAAATCAGTTCATTTTTAATAATTTACTATACTTAACACAATAAGAAAAAAATGTACCAATAGTTCTTGGCCCGTTAAATTCCCTTCTAATTTGTTC
>NW_013953630.1:1231-2731 GCF_001266775.1 Austrofundulus limnaeus
TGTCAGCAGTCTGGTCATTTTTTATGGTATCAAAAAAGACAAGTGTATTTGTTTGTATATGTATATAAATAATTTGTGTGTTTGAGTAATATTAGTTGTAATTGTAGCTAATGATCAGAAACCAGTGAACAAAAAGGCTTCTGTATTTTTCCAGGTCTATTTTTATGTTGCAGATGAATACAGTATTATATACTGTGGCCCAGCTGTCATGTTATTTCAAGTAAATAGGCGTTTGATTTTTTTTAAAATGTCCAAAAAAAATAAAAAAGACGAGAGTAATGATTCATTTGTTTTTTCTGTTTAGGACCATAATCAGAGTTRTGTGCTACAGTTTGGTTTGAAAAACAATTTATTTGGCTCTTGTGTTTGAAACTAAATCTGTGATATTAATTTAAAAACATTGCTGACYGATTAGAGGTCAGGTGCCTCGAGGTAAACAGCTGGTGCCATGGAGGAAATGGGGTTGAATGTATCAAAATGGAAAATATGAAAAATTGCATTTAATACATTTAATTTGCTGCCTCTTGTTCTTATATTAAAATGGAAACAAACGCACTAATTGTGCAAAATGTTCATCCTTAGATATAAAAAATGCCATGTATCTAATGTGAACWGATTCTAGACGTACATTTTGTTTGTTTTATATCGTGACATAACAACACATTTCCCTGCTCGGACAGCTCAGTGGTGTCAGGTATCTGACTGGCACTTCATAATCCACCCTGAGAGGAGAAAAGTGAGTGGTCGTCCGAGCGATGGAGGCTCGCTTTGGGAACGTTGTGTTCAGCTCCAAGTTTGACTCAGGAAACCTAGCGCGGGTGGAGAAGGTGGAGAAGGGCAGCTCAAGCCCCACCTCGGACACGGCCTCGGGTGGGAGCTGCACCTRGGGGTCACATCTTACCCCTGACTACGAGTTCAACGTGTGGACCCAGCCTGACTGTGCTGGCACAGAGCACGAGAATGGAAACAGGTCACTAATACTTGTTTATTTATTAATTCTTTTTTTTCTTCATCATTTAGACCGTGCGCTATAAATAACCGTCGCTGCTTGGCTTGATGTCTGTCAGATCGTGGTTTTATTTCAGCGTGAGGGGCGCGCTGCCTGGGAAATTGCTGAAGATTAACGTGATGAACATGAATAATCAGAGGAAGCTWTACAGCCAGGGCATGGCTCCTCTTGTACTCACGTTGCCTTGCAAAAACCGATGGGAGAGAGTTCGAGACAGACCCACAACTAAGGTAGATCCACTCTGTGTGCATCAGGAAAGTGCTGTCGACTGGGCTAGCTTACTAATAACATGCTTCTTTCTTCTTCTTTTCATCTGCTGGTTTCTAGATTGTAGATAACCAGTTCATCCTTACCTTCACCCACCGGCTGCTGGAGGCTCGAGGGGCCACCACCTACTTCTCCTTCTGCTTCCCATTCTCTTACACTGAGTGCCAGGAGATGCTGCAGCGTCTGGATGAGAGCCACCCCAACGCTGTTCACCTCAGTCCCAG
>NW_013953630.1:2831-6675 GCF_001266775.1 Austrofundulus limnaeus
CTTGCTTCTGTCAGTGCACCAGGTACTGTGTATTACCACCGGGAGTTGCTGTGCCACTCTCTAGACGGCAACAGGGTGGACCTGCTCACTGTGACCAACTGCAACGGGATGCAGGATGAGAGGGAAGCTCGTCTGCCCAAGCTGTTTCCTGACGCCAAAACTCCAAGACCTCACCGCTTCCCTGGCAAAAGGGTATCATCTCAACCATAACGCCAAATYCTGTCTTCTGTTACCTTTGAGCGTGATGTCCAGTCACTTTTTAAGTGTAAAAGATGTGTGTGTGTGTGCAGGTGTTTTTCCTCAGCAGTCGTGTGCACCCCGGGGAAACCCCCTCGTCCTTCGTGTTCAACGGTTTCCTCAACTTCATTCTGCGAAGAGATGACCCGCGTGCACACATGCTGCGCAACATGTTTGTGTTCAAGCTCATCCCCATGCTCAACCCAGACGGGGTRGTCCGAGGACACTACAGGTGAGACCAGCCAAAATCCCATAAAACTTCAATAGCTGCGTTTCCATTGCAAATGTGCGCAAAACTTTGTCGATATCCTGTTAATGTCGAAAAAACACAGTTTCGAAACGGCAGTGTTTCCACTGAGTAAGAAATGCTATTTAAGTCATACGTGAATACATTTGTTCTCACGATATCATAACAAACATGGCAGCAATGGCTGTAAACACATAGCATATTGATACCACGACACTAGCGCTCATTATCAGAGGAGACGTCAGCTTTATCAAGGCTTTCCAGCGACAAGCCCCTACTTGGGAGTGGCTACGTATGCTGTGTTTTTGGGAAATTGTAGTCTGTGAGTATACTACTTTTGTGATATTACTACTACTACTTCTACTTCCTGTTTTCTTCTTTGTCATCATCTTTTTCACCAGTAGAAACAGCCGGTTGTTGATCACGTGACTCTGGTGATACGAAAAAAGTGTTTCCATTGCAGTTTTGCGAAAAACACCAACTTCGACACGGCTGAAAAACCACCTCATCCTAGCGCAAAAACATTTTGTCAAAAATACGTACATTTTTTCYAAATTGACGTGTTTCCATTGAGCAAATTTATTTTCGAAAATCTAATTTGCGCATTTTCATGGTCAACGGAAACACAGCTAATGAAGTACTGCTCTTGAACCCTTTAGAGTAAATTCACAAGCTTGGTCTCTTTTTAAAGCTTTTAACCTGAATTTTTAACTTCAGCAGTCATATTGTTTGTAACTGTAACTAGTATTTAGTTACTGAGTTTAAAATGCACAAAAATCAAYATGTTTTTTCTCTGTAAATTTTTATTTTTAAAGTGTCACAGAACATAAAATGAAGGAGGTATTGAGGAAAGCCTCTCAGGAAACACTGGGACTTAAAAAAACCTACCAAACTGTGGTCAGAAATCTCTTGAAATTCATTACTTTCCTATATTTTTTGTATAAATAGATGACGAACCAGATTATTATCGCCACCTAGAGGCTGGAGTGTAAGCTGCAGGCTCTTCTTTTGGACTCTATATTTCAGTTTGTCAAAAATAWATGAAGACGAACGTGTCAACAAAGGTTCAAATGACTTGGAAATACYGATAAGCGCATCAAGCTTTTTTCCATTCTTTTTCCAGAACTGATTCCAGAGGTGTGAACCTGAACCGACAATACTTGAACCCCATCCCCGAGCTTCACCCTTCCATCTATGCAGCCAAAGCTCTGTTGCTCTACCACCACACACACAGTAACAGCACCCCTCACACACAACTCACTCCCCTCAACAACAAGTCCGCAAATCAGCCTCAGTCTCCAGCCCTCACCCCACTGGAGGTCAGCTTGAACCAACGCAARGCAGAGAAAGACGGAAACCCCGTCCAAGCCGAGGTTCCCACAGTGACGGGGGAGAACACCTGGACCGCCGCAGAGACGAAGAAAGGAGACCAGAACATTTCTCCAGATGCCTCAGAGACTGTAGCTCCTGCCACTGAAGACGTAGCTGCACCGCAGGCGGAGGAGCCGGTGCCCCCACAGGAGGGAGGGGTGGCGTATTACGTGGACTTACACGGCCACGCCTCTAAACGCGGATGCTTCATGTACGGAAATAACCTTCCTGAAGAGAGCCAGCAGGTAAAACTGATGCTCCTCTTTGGGTTTGAAGTATTTTTGGAAGCGTGAAATCACAAGTAGTTTTTATTTTTAGCAACATTTTCTTTTCTTTTTTTTATTTCAAACGATTTTGACTCAAAAGTTTGTCTTCACCTGACATCTACAGCAAATTCAACCCGAAACATTGCATTTTATTTTCGTCCTCTTGCAGGTAGAGAACATGCTGTATCCCAGACTGATAGCTGTGAATTCTGCCCACTTTGATTTCCTGGGCTGCAACTTTTCTGAGAAAAACATGTACGCTCGTGACAAGAGGGACGGTCAGTCTAAGGAAGGCAGCGGCCGAGTCGKCGTCCACAAGGCAATCGGGCTGCTGCACAGGTTCGTACATCCTCGACCACACAGCACTGCTACACTCCACTTTCACTTCAGATTTGTGCTAAACAAACCCTAAACAAACTTTAACTACTGTAAAATAGTAACATCAGGGTTCCCGCGGATCCTTAAAAAGTCTTAAAAGGCGTTGAAGTTATCAGTCCAAAAATAAGGCCTTAATTAGCCTTTAAAAGTCTTAAATCAATGTTTCAGAGGTCTTAAAAATGTTAACACATTGTAAGGAAGATGATTGGAATTCCTCTCAAATATTAAACGAATTGGTAACATTAATTTTTCTTTTTAAATAATTTATTGAATGCCCATCGCAGCTAGTTGTGTTGTATTGAAATAAATATTTGGCTAAAATTGTTGCTAACAGGGTTTTTTTTCCCCATTTGTGTTTATTGTGATATTGGTCTTAAATTTAATTTTGAAGTAGCACTAAAGAGGTCTTAAAAAGTCTTAAATTTAACTTCTCTTAAACTGTAGGAACCCTGAATATTGTACAGCAAAATGCTGCTTTAAAGCTAATAAACGAGCCGAGCCTCTACAAGTTAAATGAGATCATATGAAGAGAAAATGAAAAACCAAGATATCACATCCAATATCATTAAGGATGAAAAGTCAAGACAATAAAAAGGAAGAAATAAAAGAGAAAACAGATGTCTTTCCAGAAAAAAAAGACTTCTGTATTATATTTGTGTCTCACTTTTTGTTACAGTGCTGTGGATGTCTTTAAAGACATTTAAAGTACTGAACAGGTAAACTAAATACTTAATGTAAACAACAGCACAGAGCYTGTTTCACATATCAAGGTAACTTAGAAAGAAGTAATAAAATATCTAGGGCAGCTTTATTTTATCCAGATATTTGYCAACCATCAGGATATAATCCTACAGTGAGAAGCTCAGGATCAAGTACTGCYTGCAGCCAGTATAATTTCCACAACCCGTTTACTCTCTTCCTGAACATGATTTTGCTTTTTCACATTCTCACACATGATGAAGAAATGTTGCCTTTTCTCTGAGTTCCACGGATCTTAATTAAAGCTCCGCGTGTGTCCTCGTTAACACAGCGTCAGTTTGAGCTGAGCATGCATGGTGRTTGTGCTTCTAGTCTGCAGAGGCAGCATCCTCCTGCTGTTATCTCTGTAGGCATCAGATTTACAGTAAATAAAAGTGACTCTGAAGAGCTTTCAACTGAAATACTGGAGAGGCTGGAGGGGATGCTGTTTTTGAAAGCGGTTTCTTGCYTCTCTGCTTCTAGCACAGATAATGGACACATTGGCAGCCACAGGCCTTCAGAGAATCTAACAAATATTGGGCCTCATGCAAGAACCGTTCGTACGCACAGATTTGTTCTTAAGTTGTGCGTACGAGTGATTTAGGAG
>NW_013953630.1:6685-9646 GCF_001266775.1 Austrofundulus limnaeus
GTTCTGCTCTGTGGAAAAACAATGGCAAATATTTTTTTATATTCCATTTTCCACTATGGGATTTTTCTGTGTTTTTATAAATAGTTTAACATTTGATAAATTAAAATTATTTAAAAAAATATCTGTTTTAAAAAAAGTACATTAAGAGTACCAACAGTGTTCCTGCAGATCCTTAAAAAGCCTTAAAAGTCATTGAATTCTTCAATCCAAAAATAAGGCCTTAATTAGCCTTAAAGTGTCTTAAATCAATCTTTAAGAAGTCTTAAAAATGCTAACACATTGTACATAGGATGCCTGTAATTCATCTCAAATATTAAAATAATTGGTAAAAATTATTTTTTTTAAATATTCACATGCAGACATTCCCCTTTGACATCACTTTCTGTTATTTCACGTACAACTATCTCAACTGATCATCTAAGCAATGTGAAATTTGTTTTGTAACATGTTAATGTTGTCTTTCCAAACATGCGTTCATATTTCTTAKAAAGATTGATGTCACAGGCACTTTAAGGTTTCATCTACAGCAAGCTGGGATTACGACCCCACTGTGGGRCCTAAAACTACAAATTTTGGGTCGTTAGAGGATTTCCTGAAATTAAATTAAGTTTAAAACTGACGGCTAAGAATGTTTCTGCTATAGTTAGATATGGATAAAAATAATTGGTCTATTAGCAATAATTGAATACGTACACAAAAAATATGTTGATTCATGAGTTTCTGCCAGTTTTTATTTTTTTGTCATTTGTGTTTATTATGAAATTGGTCTTAAATTTAATTTCACTTGGCATTAAAAAGTCTTAAATTTAACTTGCCTTAAACTGTAGGAACCCTGACCAAAGAAAATTGGGRCAATTTTCAGAATTTGAAACCTTTTTTTTAGTATGAAATGAAGGTATAAAGAGCTGTAACAGCAGTGTCTCAGGGTTTCCTGCAGTGCATTAACACCCTGGTGGACCACCAGGCTTTACTTGACCCCGACCCTTCGCCCTCCAGGCTTAGCTTCATTTTTTTTAGAACCAGTGCTAGTTTAAAAAGCCTGAACAACATTCGGAACGTTTCACCCACCAAGTGTTTCACGGGGGACCTTTTTGGTTGCTGCATCGCTAAGCTAGTTGTTTAGGCTGTGTCCAAAACGACAGCCCGGGTTCTCCAGAGGACCCAGACTACCCGGTCGAGGTGGGCCAGGTCCTTGGTAGACCGGGAAGAACGGAAAAAAAAGAGGCTGTGAATTTGGACGGTCTAGCCTCCCCTCCACCCCGGCGTACGTCATGTCACCTAGCAACCATGACGATGCTAAACAGAAGCAAAAATAGATCAAAAGTAGAAAAATATCAATATATTAGCATTTTTAATATCACAAAACAATAAAATTAACTTAAAGAAACATTTTAAGAACTAATTGACCCGCTGTAGGTGCATATTTATTTCGCGTTTTTATGATAAAAATAATATTTAAAAACATGTCTATACAAACGATAAAAGTATTAGAATTACAACCGCTAAAATTTTTTAATTTTTATATCGCCATATTTTTTATTTAAAACGTATTATTTTCTCTCACTTCGTCCGCCATTACTAGCTTAAAAAAATAATCTCTGGTCGGGCCGCAATGCATTATGGGATATGGTGGGCCGGGAAGGATCCATCGGACCTGTCCTTCAAATCAGGGAAAAGGAAGGACGTATTTGTCGGCCGCATCGGAGGAGTCTTCGGTTTGGGACGGCCTTCGTCACTGCGCTATGACYTATGTGGCCGACGAATTCGGCCTTCGGAGGACCCGGCCTGCCGTTTTGGACACAGCCTTAGTTAGTTTAGTTGTTGATGTTGAGCGGACTGAGCACTGGGACATTTCATTGCACCCCAACCAAAAAAAAAAAAGTCACTTCCCCACTTGATCAGTTTTCTGAGGCGAAACTCTGAGGGCTCCTCCTAAACAAATTTAGCTCTTTTTTTGTCCTGTTTATAAACTAAAATGCAAATGAAACACCTTTTTTGTTGTGTTTCTCTTCTTACTCAGTTATACTTTGGAGTGCAACTATAACACAGGGAAAACTATGAACACTATCCCACCAGCCTGCCATGACAACGGTCGGGCCAGCCCACCTCCCCCTCCGTCATTCCCTCCCAAATACACTCCAGAGATATTTGAGCAGGTAGGAAATCACCAATATTCTATAATGTCATAAACAATATTAAAAACATGGGGAGAAATCCGATGAGTCATGGAGTTTTCTGGTGGTATTTTAGGTGGGCCGTGCCGTGGCCATCTCGGCGCTGGACATGGCCGAGTGCAACCCCTGGCCTCGCCTGGTCCTGTCCGAGCACACCTGCCTCACCAACCTCCGAGCCTGGATCCTCAAGCACGTCCGCAACACCAAAGGCCTGAACGCGCACATCCACGCTCCGTCGAGGGCACACAACAATGGCGGCAAGTTGTCGCCTCCGAAAAGTTTCAACAAGTGAGTTCCCGTCCCCCTCCTCCTCCTCCTCCTCCTCCCCCTCCTCCTCCGGCAGTTGTTCGTCCGCTCACAGCTGTCTGCGTTTGTCCCGGGTTTCTCAGCAGCTTTTTGTCGGGGTCGGTGTCAGAGAACGCCATCAGCCGCGGCCGCTGCAACAGCAACAGCAGCAGCAGCCAGACTCCCTCACCAAAGATGCACAACTCTCCGAGCTTCACCTTCGGCTGCCCCCCGCCTCGAGCTCACGTGCAGCACAGCAGCACACACGCCGGCGGGCGCGGAGGCAGCAAGACCCTCGGACCGGTCAGGGGTAAGCTGATCTCTCGTTCAACTTCTCCCAAGCAAGGACTTCATGTCCTGGATGTTTAGAAACATGATTTGATTGATTTGATTTATTTATTTAACAGGAAAAGATCATTAAAAATCAAGCCTGACTCAGCATAATTGCTGTTTTACAGCAGGTTCCTGTTCTGCAGCACATAAAACACTCAGAATTACAGCA
>NW_013953630.1:9694-10640 GCF_001266775.1 Austrofundulus limnaeus
ACACACACACACACACACTTTATGGATGATTTTTAGGGTTCAATTTCTAGTATTATACATGAATAAATACAGTATGTGTATCATCTGATAAAAATAGCCGTTAAATACGCAACATTCACTGCTAAACTTCTACCATAGTTTGTAATAAACGAGTGAACTCAGAATCAAAATTACGAGTTGTTTGTTTACATTTGAACACTGTTTACAGAAGTAAATATGGATGTTAGCATGTAGTTTCTGAGCAATCCGAACCAACTACGTTATTATGGGTCACACTTTCTGCTCCAGCGTTTGCATTTGATTTCGTCACTTCCTGCCGACTCAGGTGTAGCTCTGGAGCGGGAGTGACTGGAAGTAGAAACAAACTAAATAAACAAAACGTTGTAATCCATCGCATGTTGACGCAAATTCTCACAACAAAACCCTGGATCTGAATCAGATAAAATGAACTTGACAAGAAGCTTTGAAAGTTTCCCAGCTTTCTGTCTTCACTGAACAGTCCCTGCATGTTTCTGAGCCGTGTGTGTGTTTGTGTGTCTCCCTCTGTAGACACTAAGCCTCAGGAGAGGAGACGTCCCTCCCATCACCGCTCCATCCTGCGATCACCCAGCAACAGCCACAAACCCTGCCACCCACCCCGGTCCCCCCCGTCGTCCTCGTCCTCCTCTTCGTCCTCGGTGTGCGCGGCCGGTTCCTGTCCCCTCCCGGCCTCCGTCAACATGACAGGTCTGTACTCCCTGCAGCCCCCCAGCCTCTCCGCTTTGCTCCCCTCTCTTCAGGCGCTGCCCCGGCCCGGGCTGCTCTCTAAACTGAGCCCCCTGCTCCTGCAGAGCCTCCCGCCTGCCACCACCTCTCCGACTGGGCCCAACCCGGACTGAACCGAATAAATGCAGTGAGACTGTGACCACGAGTGTGTGTGTGTGTGTGTGTGTGTGTGTGTGTGTGT
>NW_013953630.1:10706-15659 GCF_001266775.1 Austrofundulus limnaeus
CATCCAGAGTTTTGCGTGGATAATGACGTACGCGAGGTTTTTGTGCGTACGCACCGTTGATACATGAGGCCCCTGGTCTTTTGAGGTGGCGTTCCYTTGAGAGGTCATAAAGAACATCTTACCTGCTGCAAACCTTTGAACAAGTCCTCACGCCAGGCTAACAGCTAGTCTGAGCCGCATTTCAGACACTGTTTTATAAACCTTTACATCGTAAGCAGTTTTAAAATAAACGTCTATTTTTGTAGAATTTTGTGGTTATTTACAATGTTAGCAGCAGAAGCAGCTAGCTGTAGCACTCACAGTGCAGCCCGAGGCATTTCCTGTAAGAGTATTTTAATATTTCTGTTGAAATAACCGTGTGACGCTAAATTGAAAGCAGTGGAATTTTATTTTATTTTTTTCAAACTAGCCTCGTTATGAGCTATGAAATATAAAAGATTGTTTTAAGATCTCTGGTCCAGTCCCTCCAAGACTAACTGTTAGCTTTCCAGTCCAGTCAGAATTAAACTTTTAGTCTGAACAATCTACAGCAGGTAAGATATTCATTTTTCACAACCTCTTCATAGAAAACCACTTCAAAAGGTCTGAACTGAAGATGCACCGAACCATCGGCCTGAAATCGGTACTGGCTGAACAAATCTGAAAAATCTGATTTTTTTTTTCTCCGATTTTTGAACGCTTAGTACTGAAAAATCTGATATTTTCCTTGGTCCATAAACGCACGATCAACACAGCACACTGAAACAAACATGATGCTTAAACTTTTACCATAATGCACTTTTAATTAGTTATTTTTAATTGGTTTAATTTAATTTAAGAACAAGTTAAACAGAACCTTTTACTTTTTTATTTTATTTTTTTCTTTGTCTTTCAGGCTAGTTTAGTCTAGTTTTAGTCATTAGGAGCTAATTCAAAATACGTTTGTAGATTACATTTAATCTTAAAACAATAATGTGACGTTCAACAAATATATTTTAAATGTCCTTTTTAAAACTTTCTAATGCAACTTAGCGATTCCTTCAGTCCAGTATCTTTTAAATCATTCCGGTATTAGACCCGCTTTGGTCCTGATGTCCCAAAGTCCACTGAGTCGTCCACTGCCAGAACAGAACCGCCACCGGCTTCAGTCCTCATCTCTGCTGGAATAACAAGGATCGCCAACGGCATACCATTAAAATAAATACATTGATTTAGTACAGGGGTCTGAAACCTCTGGCTCGAGGGCCACATGTGGCCCTTTGAAGCTTTGACCAAAACTAACATGAGATTAATTGTTTGGCTTTTAAACTCTATACAGAAAAAGCTAATTTTAGCAACTTTCCTGTCAGTTTGTTTGCAGATCAATGCTCCTAATAAAATAGTGAAACATGTTGATTAGATCATTTTAATAATCCAACCTCCAGCTTTAAACTTTGATCTTTCTCTTAACTCCATCAGGGTAACCTTTTGTGATCCATCGTATCGAAATGAGGTCAAATTTGGTCAAAATGACATTTTCAGATTTATGGATTTAAAGGGATCCATGATTAGTTGTAACATAAAACTTTATTTGATAAACATTTATTTTAACTGTAAAYTAAAGACTGTAAAAATACTGTAGGCTGTTTAGTTTTGTAAATTTTTTAAAATATATTTTAACACAGACGGGGCCATTTTATTTACATGCAAAGCATTCTGGGTAAATGATGACATCAACTAGGTCATCGGTGCGAGGCTGCTAGCGAGCTATATCCACCCTGAAGGTTAATCTTGGACAATATCTGATGATCGACTCTTTAAATGAAACCAGAGAGCGTTGACAGAGAGGAGAAGGTAGAAATGACTCAGTCTGTAACTGAAAATATGGATGGAGGACAACAGAGCTGCTTCATGGAAGAAGAACCTRAGCTTAGCCTGTTAGCCTTTGTGCTAGCGCACATGCTATAATAGCTCGGCACTAGCGTGACAAACAAGCTAAACTGAGGTCCTCCATCCATATTTTCAATTGCAGGCTGAGTCATTTTTGCATTCCCCTCTCTGTCATGTGGATGGAGGACCTCAGTGACGAGAGGAGAATGTGTAGCGCTGAGCTAATACATATATGGTGATTGCGTTGGGGCTAATGCTAAAGCTAACAGGCTAAGCTGAGGTTCTTCTTCCATGAAGCAGCTCTGTTGTCCTCCATCCATATTTTCAGTTCCAGGCTGAGTCATTTCTACCTTCTCCTCTCTGTCAACGCTCTCTGGTTTCATTTAAAAGAGTCGATCATCAGATACTGTCCAAGATTAACCTTCAGGGTGGATATAGCTCGCTAGCAGTCTCGCACCGTGGACCTAGTTGATGTCATCATTTACCCAGAATGCTTTGCATGTAAATAAAATGGCCCCGTCCGTGTAATATATTTTTAAACTTTTAGTTTAAAAATGATAAAAACTGAACATCCTACAGTATTTTTACAGTCTTTATTTTACAGTTAAATTATATGTTTATCATATAAAGTCTAATGTTACAACTAATAGGGGATCCCTTTAAAAGCTACATTTTGATACCTGGATCATTCTGAAATCATAAGCTTATCCAGAGGTAAGACTTAATTTATCTTGTTTGTTACGATAATACATTACTGTTTGGTCTGAATGCTAATTTTATGTAAGTTTATTGAGTAGTTTTTGATGTTAATATAAAGAGTAAACCTCAAATATTACTTGTATACTAAGATTTCCCAGTTGGAAAGAAACAAAAACATTGTTAGCTCACAGGGAAAAATTCAAAATTTTAAGGCGTTTTTCCTCAAAATCAGATTTTTTGTTGCTACTGCCCAAATAGAAYATGCTTCCAAAAAGTTTCCATTTTATTTGTGAGCCGAAGAGCCGAAGCTCGCAGACCCCTGGTCTAAGTCAAGTTGGCGAGTATTTATTATAATTGTTAAATAAGATGCCAGTATGGGTTCTGATTGTAAATAACATTCACAGCTCATAGTTTATTCATGCAGATAAGAGTCTCCCTGTGTGAACTGAGTAGCTCCGTATTTAATTGCTGTAAAAGTTTATATGTTTTTAGCAGTTCGAGAACAAAAGACTCCCTCGTTGTTTTGATTTCTGTGTGAACATCTTTGTGGGAATAATAGTGATTGTAACTCATTACTTCGTGTTGCTTCATCCCAGTACTTAATGTTGGTCTGCGTGTTAAGATCAGACGTTTTTTTTTTTTTTTTTCCGGGAGTTGAACCATCTTTGAGCTCGGAAGGTTTTTTTTTTTTTTTTGTCTGTGTTCGGCTCTGGCTGCAGCTGCTGTCCGATGCAGTGCTGTGATCTGTTGTTGTAATGCTGTGCCTTGCTTTGTTGTAAAAGCTCCCCTCAGATCATGAAGCATAAATTAGTGGCCACCGTCGTTGCTTTGCCAAAATATAACCACAAGTGTTGTCGTGTAGGTTTAAAGTTGAGTATTTTGCACTTTAATTGATATTTAAACAAATTCTAATCCAGCAAATTAGACAATATATTTAGTAGGGATGCACCGATATGAAAATTTCAGCCGATATCGATATCCGATATAATTATTGGTGTTATGGCCGATAACCGATATTTACCGATAGTACACAAACATGCAAATTATATTATACATATACACAAAAACACACTTGGGTCTTTTTTTGATACTGTAAATAAACAACCAGACCTCTGACAATGGCTCTACTTCTGTTAATCCTGGCTGCGCAGCATCAATATCACTATCATGATCAAACAGATGCTGCTCAACCAACCATCTCCCCTCCC
This sequence comes from Austrofundulus limnaeus, assembly GCF_001266775.1. Taxonomy (NCBI): domain Eukaryota; kingdom Metazoa; phylum Chordata; class Actinopteri; order Cyprinodontiformes; family Rivulidae; genus Austrofundulus; species Austrofundulus limnaeus. The sequence goes on from NW_013953630.1 coordinate 14,462, forward strand.
AAAACAGAAACACAAAGCTWAAAAGTGGGAAATCAATATCGGACATTAATATCGGCCCGTTTTACATATCGGACCGATACCGATATTCTAAAAAATGACCAATATCGGCCGATACCGATATCAATACCGATATATCGTGCATCCCTAATATTTAGAATAATTTATGGCTAAAATCAGAAGTAATTATTAGGGTAAAAGGAGTGGTTTTGTGCTCATTGGACAAACCCAAATCTTGTTTCTGCTGCTTTAAACCCTGAGGGGAACCTGTCCGGTGCCCTCAGCATACTGTCTCTTTCTTCTGTCTCTTGTCAGTTTAAACGTTCTGTCTCGCTGTCTTTATGCCTTATTCTTTTTAGCAGAATTGTGTCGTTTCTTTCAACATGATGCTAACCTCTTTAACATCAGACTGCAGATCAGTGTTTGTCTTTGTATCAGTCAGTAAACGTCATCTTTTCTTGAAAGTCCTGCTGTCGTTACCCGCCTTTTGTTCTGTTTGACTTCTGGAATAAAAACTAACCCTTTGTGAAGCTGTGAGTCTTGTGCTTTCATTTGTCTGTGCGAGACCTTCGTACCCCTGCAGGAGAGAGAGGTTTTTCTCGGATTAATCTAACGTGAAATATGTTCAGTGCTCCTGGATTTATGTGCCTTCATGTTGTTGACAGGAGTCAGCGGACCAGATTTTAAAGCTGGACCCAGTTCATCCAGCTGGTCCAGGACTCCTTTCCCCGCTCGCCCTGAGCGRGCAGGTCGAGGCTGCAGATCTTTTACGGTCACAAACAAAGAGGTCAGCTGGTTCCACTCACAGAGCATGCCTTTCTGTCCAGTTTCTCTTTCAGGTTTGATTTCTGACGCCCTCATGTGTCCACAGGCCGCTAAAGACTCGGGGCCTGAACATATCTTGTCATCCATCAAATTTAGCAAGTAAGTTCAGCCTTTTTTGAGGTTATTTAGCTTAAAAAAAACATGTTAGCTTTATGTCCTGATGCACAGGACCGGATTAACACTTTGCTGTACCCTGGGCAACAATGCCCCATCATCACGACCCCAGGATTACAATAGTCTGGCAAAATACAGAGTAGATTATTGCAATATATAGTAAATATACTCAATAAGAAAAAAATTGTATAGGTCTTCTGGACGGGTTCTTCTCTAATGAAACGTTTCGTCTCTCCTCCAAGAGACTTCTTCAGTCTGAGAG
>NW_013953630.1:15759-17539 GCF_001266775.1 Austrofundulus limnaeus
TTCACCTGAAACTCATCAGACTGAAGAAGTCTCTTGGAGGAGAGACAAATTGTTTCACTAAAGAAGAACCCATCCAGAGGACCTACTTATTTTTTTTTCTTTTTGAAGTTAGCTTTATAAAAACAAGGTTGGAGAAACGGATCGACAGGAGAGTGAGGAAAGTGAAGCTCTGAACTTCTCTCTCGCCCGCGCAGGTGTGAGCTGCAGCCGCACACGAGCCGCATCCCCGTCCGCAGGATGGGCCCCCCGCTCCCGCACGGCGCTCACACGTCTCCCACCTCGCCTGGAGATCAGGAGGTGTGGGCCAGCATGAAGGTGTGGAAGCTGCTCAGACCYGACCTCCACAGACACCGGCCTCTGTCAGGCACGTCCCGCTCAGCTGCCACCTCCGAGGCCACGTGGTTTGGTTTTGTTAACTGAAAACAATATTCACAACTGAACGTTTTCTTTTATGAAATGTCAGGAATTTTTTTTTTAGTAATTCCAATTTTCCTTTAAAATAAAATTCTGCACAGAGAAAGTGAGTTGCATGATTTAAACATGTTAAAAAAAATCAAGTCAGAGTTTATTTTTACAGCCTGTTCAAAGTGCAGTGTTAAAGGTGGGGTAGAAAACATCAACAAAAACAACAAAACGGAACTCCAATCCAAAAAAAAAAAAAAAATCACACAATTTAAAGACTTTAAAAATCAAGATGTCCTGCTCAGCTAGAAGTAAAAACAAATTGGTTTTATGCAAGAATTTAAAATGAGCTCCTCAGCAGTTTACATCTGGACATTTTGAACCTTTGGCTTGCATTAAATTTGGGAACAATCAATATRTTACCTGTTGTGGATAGCTCTTTGAAGCTGGCTGTGGCATATCCTTGTGCACACATTTCTACCCAGACGACCAAGAAATGATAACTGACTTCAGCATTTAGGTTCATAAACCTTTTGAATGAGTAGTTATGAAACTTTAGGAATTAGTTACGACAACTGCAATCCACTTTGGTCCTCCTCACTTGGACTAGCCATTAGCTCATCAATCCTAACAGACTTTAACTCTTATGTCTCCAGACTGAGGTTGTTTAAAGAGCTGTCTGCAAAATCTGTCATGCAGGGTTTTATTTATTACAACAGGTCAAATGTTTATAACCTTTCCATTGAACCCTACTTTAAACTGTCCAAAATATCCATTCAGGAAACAGATTTATTTTTAATTTTCACCTTGTTTAAAAGATCTGGCTACAGATTTTTTATGAATTCAGTACTGATAATATCATTTTAAACAATACCTTATTAATTTTTGATATACTGTATCTTAAAGGGATCCATGATTAGTTGTAACATTAGACTTCATTTGATAAACATTTATTTTAACTGTAAAATAAAGACTGTAAAAATACAGGAGGCTGTTTAGTTTAGTAAATTTTTAAAAATATATTTTAACACAGATGGAGCCATTTTATTTACACGCAAAGCATTCTGGGTAAATGATGACGTGGATAGGTCCTCGGTGTGAGGCTGCTAGCGAGCTATATCCACCCTGAAGGTTAATCTTAGACAATATCTGATGATCGACACTTTTAAATGAAACCAGAGAGCGTTGACAGAGAGGAGAAGGTAGAAATGACTCAGCCTGTAACTGAAAATATAGATGGAGGACAACAGTCATGGAAGAAGAACCTCAGCTTAGCCTGTTAGCTTTAGCATTAACCCCGATGCTATCACCATATGCAGTACAGGTTCTGGTCATAAAATTAGAATATCATGAAAAAGTAGATTTATTTCAGTAATTC
>NW_013953630.1:17549-22546 GCF_001266775.1 Austrofundulus limnaeus
GAATTACTGAAATAAATCTACTTTTTCATGATATTCTAATTTTATGACCAGAACCTGTACTGCATATGGTGATAGCATCGGGGTTAATGCTAAAGCTAACAGGCTAAGCTGAGGTTCTTCTTCCATGACTGTTGTCCTCCATCTATATTTTCAGTTACAGGCTGAGTCATTTCTACCTTCTCCTCTCTGTCAACGCTCTCTGGTTTCATTTAAAAGAGTCGATCATCAGATATTGTTCAAGATAAACCTTCATGGTGGTCATTCGCTCACACCGAGGACCTATCCACGTCATCATTTACCCAGAATGCTTTGCGTGTAAATAAAATGGCTCCGTCTGTGTTAAAATATATTTTTAAAAAATTATAAAAACTAAACCGCCTACAGTATTTTTACGGTCTTTATTTTACAGTTAAAATATGTGTTTATTAAATAAAGTCTAATGTTACAACTAATCAGGGAAAACTACTCTATTTTTATCCTATTGCTTCTCAGGATTTCATCATTTCAGTTCAAAAGCATCTCTTCAGAGTCTAAACATGGCAGGTTTATCGCTGATATCTTGTTGTTTTTTTTAACAGGCATATCAGAGAAAGAAGGGGGCGAGAGGAGTCTCCACTGTGAACCCACGGCTGTCGTAGAGGCCACACCTGAAACACACGGGACATAATCCTGTACCTGAACGCAACATACGACTTAAACATGTCAGGTCGTGTGTGTGTGTGTGTTTACAGAGGAGCTTGAGCTGAATGTGTGTGGAAAAGTGTATTAGTAAGTATTTTTGTCAACTGTGAACCCACATTCCTGTATTTTCAAAATCCTTTTAAACGTTACAGTAATGGGTCATTTAGGGATGATTTCATGTACAATACTGGTATTTTCTTTTTGCGTACTGAATCCTGACCACGTCAACAACGGTGCGTTACATTTACTGAGCAACTTTTCATTTTATTGGAGCAGCTGAGGATGAAGTGCCTTTAAGAATCATCTGTAAACTTGAATTATCTTCAATATTTCAGCTCCAGTCACTGAACTACAGTACGTTTTGGTTCCTGCTGCCCTCTCCAACAAACTGATATTTATATCACTCTAATATTATTCTGCATTAAGTTATATTTTCACTTCACTTTTGTCATCACAGCAGATGAGCGATTATTATTTTTTAATATATCTGAGCACAACTGCACATTTTTAAAAACTTTTTTTGGTCTTATTTTCAATTTATAATGTATTTATCATTTCTGTGAATTTTTAAGTGGTTATGAATTATTTSAGAAAAATAAACTGAAATCTACCAAGGACAAATGGAAAACAGGTGCATATTTTCTTAAGTTCATAATTATTAAATTAAGTTGAACTTGTCAAATTATCAGTTAACCAAATGGAAGAAGAGGCTTTAAATATGCTTAAAAAAACACGAAGGAGTCAGAATCTTGAAACCAGATCATCGTCACAGTGGTGATGCTTGAAGCAAAGATTCGTCAAGAATCCCCTGCTGCACGTTACACTGATGGAAAAACAACACTAACATCATTTATTTACATCCTCTGGACTCAGCTGCAGCCAAGGTTTAAGATTCTTCTGTTTGGAAAATTCAATAATGACACAGTTCAGCTCCAGTGAAAACTTCTCTAGTCGCCACATTTATATTAATAGTTTTCATTGTGAAACTTTCAAACCCGGAAGCTAAATTCTTAAGTCTATTAACTGTAGATATTAAGAGAATAATATTTCAAATGGGATTCAAACATTTTTATTAGAAAACAGAAACATTTGTGTGCAACAGAAACTGGTCTTCAGAGAAGAGCAGGAGGAGAGTCGTGACTCCCGACGCACATCCAACCTGTGGAGGAAAAAAGACAAAAAGACTTTAAAACCTACAATCGTTACATTTTTCAGTGTGCTGCTTTGCAAAATAATATACWGAACAGGCCCGTGTGCTGTTTGGTCGTTTGTTCATTTCAAAAGCAGATATTGAAAAAAGTACACTGATGGATCACATATATATATGTCTCACATGTTAATCAGAGTCATAACTTGGTTCGTAAATAATTTGCCACAAACGACAGCTGGCTGTGTTTACCACTGTGGTGGACTCAGGAATTCAAAGACCTGAAAATGTCTGGTACTCCGCACTCACCAGGCTGTGCAGTCATGGCAGCTGGACTCTAATCCTGTTTTTTAGGGTTGTTGACAGCAACATAATGGTACAAGACGACCAGCAGGAATAAGGACACGCCGAGCATGTTGGCAAAGATGGCCAGCTGCACATCCGTCACCATCCTGGAAATAAAAGAGCGCAAACATCAGGAGAAWGGATCAAAGCATCATGCTGGCTCAGTGGAGGATAAATGATTAGATCTAGTTTAAATAGATCTCAGATGTGCAGATCTTRTTTAAGGATTCATTACTTGTTCCATCAGGTGTAGCCATTCATTTCTAAAGTGATTTATGTAGTTAAATCATTGAAGTACACACATTTTTATGCATATATTATTACAAGTCAGACAAATCCTTTGGTATCAGTTTTGAGCTGCGTTTTAATGATCAACAGCAGCCCATTAAAATAACTAATTTTGGTGTTTTTAAACAGGTTTGTCAACATGCTAACTTAGCTAAATGGCTAACAAGCTACAAACACCATGATTCGACCTTCGTAATGACGCATTCAAAACTTACACAAATTAAAACAATGTCAAAATGCAGTGCCGCTAAAACACAACTCTTACCTTTTTCTTTATGTTGCTTTTTTATATCTCGTCTGAGTGACGCTTCAGCCTGTATTACAAGCGCACACGTAGAATTACTCTCACTTCCGGTTGTAGAAGAAGACACGTCACGTTTAACGGCGTCACAAAATTTTATTAATTTTTTTTTAAATCAAATAAAACCTAAACACGGTTAAACTGGATGCTTTTCTACAGAAAAAAGTTCTTTTGACATTTCACATGTTTCAGAAAAAAAATGTTTTGAAAACTTGGTTCGTTCACGTTTCTGTATTTTTTTTTTTCATCAAATGAGTTTAGCAAGCTCATTTATCATTTATTATTTAGCCATTATGGATAGTTGGTTTTGAAATGACAAACTTAAAATGAATTATGCAAATTTACAACATAGATTGTAGCTTGTTGTTAATGTCAAAATGAGCACTTAAACTTTTGTAAGTGTTAGTATTATTTTCAATAGAGTTTTCTAAGCAGTGCGCGTTCTCATTGTGAAGATGAGCACGACGGAATTGTGGTTTGATTACATGTAACAACGGCCTGCCATACAKAGGAGGCGCGGCTCCAGTGATTCCACATCGCCTCACCCGGCGTGAAGACAGCGGCTAAAGCTAGATGGTGCTTCGAATAGGCAGCTAACATTAGGGATTGGCCTCTCTTAATGAAGAGAGATTGATTCGTCTTATAGTTGAGCCACACTGCACCGCCATGGCTCTTTACGAATATGTTACTCAGGAGCAGCTCGCGGGCTTCGACAAATACAAGGTAAGAGTGATGAGCTGTATTAGCATGCTAGCAGCAATCCATTGAACCGATYGAACAGATAGCTGCTGTCGCGATCCACAGGGTGCTTCCCTGACGAAAATATCAAGTTGGCTAAACTTATACCGGATATTGTGTCGTTTTTCCACACAAAATAAAATTTATTCAACCCTAACTTCTTAACACTACTCATATTTGAGGCCTGTTTTTAATATATTCCCATGCTCACTGTCAAAATAATTTTCAGAGTTTGTTGAGCGAAAAAAAAATTAAATAAAAAACTGAAAATGCGGTGTTACATTTCTTTTGAAATCCAACACCGGAAGTGTCGTCCTATACGATCGTGTGCTTTACATTGGCGCAAAACAAGCTAGCATCGATCTAGCTGCTGCTGTTTTCGCCTCCAGTTTTTGTTTAAACCGAAGGGTCCTCAGACCGTTTCAGAGCTGCACTGCCTGGTTATTCCTGCACAGAAAACTAGTTTGTTAGTGTTTTATTCCTGCAACCTCTGAATCACAAAAACGAGATAGAAACCAGGCATCACTGGGAGGAAACCTACTCAGTTTTTAACCAGCGTGGGGAGGAAATAGAAACTTGCGTGTGAAATTAGTTATAATCAATGTATTGACCATGAAATGTTGTTTTAGGTGTTTACTTGTCACTGACCTAAACCTTTTATATCCAGTTAGTTCCTGTAAAGATAGAGATGATGACTGATAGTAACATGGTGACTGAAGGAATTCCAGTCATTTCATAAGATGTCACATTTGAAACACTACATTTTACTTGTAGATGACTTTGTTGATATATAAAGTATTCAGTAAAAACAGAAAAATCATCCAAATAATATTTCGCTTGTACGTTATTTAAACCATATTTGTACATGCAGCTTGTTTTTTGCGGAAGCAACATGAGCGATCATATATTTGTGCTTAAATGCTCATGCCTTATTACTTCTTTGCTCAAATGTTTTGTCCTGTATCCCATTACACAGCTTTGGGAAAACAAACAAACATGAAAATTCTGCACTGAAATAGTGTGTTTAGATGTAATATAACTTTTAGTAGCAATACATCACATTAGTGGTGTAAGAAAATATAYATACACTGAAATATCGCGATATTTCATTTACCGATACTGTATCGATATACTAAAGCCCTGTATTAAAATGTCAACTTTCCTGCCAGCCGTTCATTTTTATGTTGTAGTTCAGCCTCTTGACCACTAGTTGGCAGCAGTGAGCCAGCCATTTGGCTCCTCTACCTCTTGAGGTAGAGGCTATTAAGTGTTTGGTGACCATGGCTGTGTCCAAAACTGCAGGCCGGGTGAGGTACACTTCGCTGCAGCATGCAGAACGGGGCGGTGACAGACCTTTCCATCAGTCCCATACCTTATATGGAAATGGGACTATTGCATTCCGGAAATGAAGGTTGCTCCTTAAAGACACGAGATTAAGAGAGCAAAGGAAGAAGAAAGGAAGAAGTTCTACTCACGTTGAAGTACTCAGAGCATTAT